>NC_057862.1:35775000-36075000 GCF_019393635.1 Dromiciops gliroides | reverse complement strand
TCATCACACCTGGTGATTTCTTTATGATGTATGAACATTGATTCAGAAGGGGTAATGAAATTGGCTAAGCTGAAAATTTGTCATGCCCCTTAATAGTGAAGTCAAAGATGGTCAACAGTCTGGGAGGTGGAAATATTTGGGCATGTCAAGTCAAATCTTAAGCACAGGGGTCTGAGCTGCAGTGGGCTAAGGTAAATGTGTGTCTGCATTAAGTTTGGCATTATTATGATGAGCCCCTGCCAAACTGCCCAAGGAGAATTGGTCCATATGGTAAAATGGAGCAGATCAAAGCTCCCGTGTTGACAAGGTCCTGATTCTGGGAGAGATAAAAGACCCAGTTCTTAAAAATAAGAAATCAATTTAAAAGAAGGTTGGAAACAGATGAAGAGCCTGCAGTTGAAGAAAACCCAAACTCTTTACTTCTAGAGAGCATAAGAGGGGATTGTCTCTTCTCCCTTCCCAGAAGCAGTCATGGTATCTATTATCTGAGTTCTTCTCAGAAGTAGACACCCTATTTCACAACTGGAATGGCAATTGGAGAGTTTTGAGGCACAGCTGAGGGCAGTAGAGACACACAGATTCCAGGCTGACTTGGATACAGAGAGGCAATCACTTGGAAGCAGTATTGAGGAGAGATACATTGGACAGCACTGGAGAGAGCCAACTATGTATGTATGGACTCATAAAACTTTACCCCGGGCAGTCAAGGGTTTAGCTATAGAGATGAGCAGACCCTGGAAACTCAGCTGAGCAACCCATCCAGTAGAGATGGCTATACCAGCCAGGGAGTCTGAAAAGAACTTAGTAGAAGAGAACGGCCTTTACTGGCGGAGGAAACGGTAGTAACCAGGACACTGAAGAAGTACACTTCAGAGGTAGATGTGTGTACACACTGGATCTAAGACTATGAACAATGTCCATATGCCCCCCCCCCCGCCAAAGTCCTATGTAGATGAGGGGGTATTTTAAATTCCCTGGGTAGTGTGAGCCCAGAATCTAGCCGCCCTGTAAATTGTTCTTTTGCCCTGCATGTCTAGAACATCTAAAACAAGGACAAAACCCACACAATCTCCAATGTGCTCGATTGTACCTCTTTGAAATGGGGAATAAATTGCAGGAACAGGTGAGTGCCTGAAAACACTATTCCATTTCTATAATATGTCTGACAGCACATTAGGGAGAGAGAAATAGGGAACACTGTGTACCTTTACAGAATCGGCCCTAAATAATCTGCTCTTCATAGTGCCTGAGATGACATCAGGAGTTTTTCAAAGAGCATCAAGACAGTCACTGGAAATGCTAATAATGTTCATAGATGGAGCCTCCTCATCTCCTGTGGTGTATGAGTGAATTCCTTGATTCCTGCCAACCACACAATCAAATCAAATTAAACTTTGGGCAGTTCTGCAAGGCACTCTGTAAAAGGAAAGAGCCCCTATGTTCACTTAGGGCTCTTTTAAAAAGAGGGCTTATTGGTGACTTCTGATTTTGGTACCGTAACCACTTCATAGTAACCTGACCCCGCCTTTCCTAGAGTCCTCCCTTGTAAAAAACAAAATGAAATGAAACCAAAAAAAGTTAAGGAAAGCCAACTGATAACAGTTACCATGTCTGACAATATATGCAGCATTCTGCACCTGGAGTCTACCACTCCTTTACCAAGGAGAGGATAAGTTTCATTACAAGTACCCTGGAATCAAGATTGTTCCTTGCATCTACTCTGAATTCTGATGTTTTAGTGCTCCTTTGTCTATGTTATTGGAATCACATGTATTTTGGGTCTGCTTTCTTTGTGCCAATTTATACATATTCCTACTCTTCTCTAAATTCCCCATGTTTGTTGTTTTTTATGGCACAGTTTGGGGGAGCTAGGTGGTGTAGTAGATAGAGGCCAGGCCTGGAGTCAGGAGGACTCATCTTCCTGAGTTCAAATCTGGCCTCAGACACTTACTGGCTATGTGACTCCAGTCAATTCACTTGACCCAGTTTGCCTCAGTTTCCTCATCTGTAAAATGATCTGGAGAAGGAATTGGCAAACCGTTCCAGTATCTTTGCCAAGGACACCCCGAATGTGGTCATGAAGAGTCAGATACACGACTGAGCAACAACAGCACAGTCATATTCCATTACATTCATATGCCACAATTTGTTTAGCCATTCTCCAATCACTGGGATCTCGATCTGTTTGCCGTTTTTTGTTCACATAAATAGTGTTGTCATTGCCACTGGGGTGTGTGGCAGGCATGGGCTGGGTGTGCTGACACACCTATAGCTTGTATTATGTATCAAAGGTCATGTGAGCCCCAAATACGGTAGCCCACCTTCATGATGCTCCAAGAATACCAATAGATACTGCTGAAGTACACGGAATGTGTGCATGCCCTCACACAGGTAAATAAACATCCTTTCTTTCTGTCATTGACCTCCTTGGTGTAGAATCCAGTGGTGAAAGTGCTGGATCAAAGGGTATGCACACTTTCATGACTTTTCTCCCAACATTCTGAATCGATTTTCCAGGAGGGTTGGATCATTTCATAGCTCTATCAACAGTGCATCACTGGGCCTATCTCTTCACAGTTCAGGGCACATTTTTCTTTTGCTTGAGGAAAGAGTCATGAGACCAGTTCATTAGACCAGCAGTTCTAAAAGATTTTATTTATTTTTACATAGATGCATTTTTGCTTATGGCTACATTACTGTATTGCCTGAAGAAAAAAGAAGAGAAACATCTTAGTTCAACCTGGAGGAATCTTACATTAAGACAAGGCTGCCATTAATAGATACATATAGTTATACTTACCTGTTTGTGAACTATGGCTCAGAGCCTCTACAGCTTCTGGGTATTCACATAGACTGAGTCCAGTCTTGGGGTCCAACTCCTGAGGGCTACCTTCTCTGGCTCATCATCCCCACTTGGTGTTGCTCCTGAACAAATTTCCAACTGTAGCTTACTTTGGCTTATGTCTAAAGTTCTACAAAATTGGGTAACAGGGTCTCAAGCAAGCTAGCAATGCATCTGGGCAGAATAGCCTGTATGTCATCCCACAGAAAATGCTGAAGATCCAAAGGACTCCCCCAAGAACCCATAGGCAGATGCAGTCATATATATAGTATTTCAAATTATCCTTTTTTTTTTTTTTGGCAGGGCAATTGGGGTTAAGTGACTTGCCCAGGGTCACACAGCTAGTAAGTGTTAAGTGTCTGAGGCCGAATTTGAACTCAGGTACTACTGAATCCAGGGCCGGTGCTCTATCTACTGCGCCATCTAGCTGCCCCCATATATATAGTATTTCAATAGCCCATCAGTTCCACTCACTGTTACCATGACAGTTGTGACATTCTGATGGATTGGTAGCCCTTCCCCTGGATCCTACAAGACATGAAGGCATCATCCTGGGGTTTGAATTGCTAAACAAGAAATCTCCTTCCAATCAATCAATCAATCAATCAGTCAATATTTATTATATCTATCATGTTCCAGTCACTGTGCTAAGCACTGGGAATACAAATAGAGGCAAAAGACAGTTCCTGCCCTCAAGGAGCTTACAATCTAATGGGGAAAACAACATGTATATAGATATGTACAAATAAATGTTATAAATAACTAATAGAAAGAAGGCACTAGAATTAAGAGGAGTTGTGGAAGGCTTTGCGTAGAATTTTATTGTCAGAATAACTCCTGGAAAATAATCAGGAAATATGTGGGAGATCCTATTCTTTCTGTAAAAGGTAATGCTATAAAGGAAATCTAACAGAAGGCTGGGGGGACTCTCAAATTTTTTATTACCTACAAGGAAATTCCCAGGAAAGCTCCATTTTTCTGACTAGAAGGCTAGATTCTGGGCTCACACTACCCAGGGAATTTAAAATACCCCCTCATCTACATAGGACTTTGGCGGGGGGGGGGGCATATGGACATTGTTCATAGTCTTAGATCCAGTGTGTACACACATCTACCTCTGAAGTGTACTTCTTCAGTGTCCTGGTTACTACCGTTTCCTCCGCCAGTAAAGGCCGTTCTCTTCTACTAAGTTCTTTTCAGACTCCCTGGCTGGTATAGCCATCTCTACTGGATGGGTTGCTCAGCTGAGTTTCCAGGGTCTGCTCATCTCTATAGCTAAACCCTTGACTGCCCGGGGTAAAGTTTTATGAGTCCATACATACATAGTTGGCTCTCTCCAGTGCTGTCCAATGTATCTCTCCTCAATACTGCTTCCAAGTGATTGCCTCTCTGTATCCAAGTCAGCCTGGAATCTGTGTGTCTCTACTGCCCTCAGCTGTGCCTCAAAACTCTCCAATTGCCATTCCAGTTGTGAAATAGGGTGTCTACTTCTGAGAAGAACTCAGATAATAGATACCATGACTGCTTCTGGGAAGGGAGAAGAGACAATCCCCTCTTATGCTCTCTAGAAGTAAAGAGTTTGGGTTTTCTTCAACTGCAGGCTCTTCATCTGTTTCCAACCTTCTTTTAAATTGATTTCTTATTTTTAAGAACTGGGTCTTTTATCTCTCCCAGAATCAGGACCTTGTCAACTCTCCCTGGGGCAGCTAGGTGGCGCAGTGGATAGAGCACTGGCCCTGGAGTCAGGAGTACCTGAGTTCAAATCCAGCCTCAGACGCTTGACACTTACTAGCTGTGTGACCCTGGGCAAGTCACTTAACCCTAATTGCCCCCCCCCCAAAAAAAAGAAGTAACCCTGTATGTGACTGCTCAGCAACCAGAAGACAGGGTCACAAGTCCCTTCTCCCTGCTAGCATCACCTTTTCCTTTTCCAGAGAGCTTCATTGGTAGAAACTGCAGAAGAGTTTGATGAAAGACAAGGAGGCTGAAGCAGGAACACAAGGGTGAGTATACTTCAGATGTTCCCAAACAGCAGCCCCAGGTTGTTGTTGTTGTTGTTGTTGTTAATGAAAGGGCTAAGACCCAGTCATGGGTTCATCCTCCTGGTTGATGGATTCTCAGAGCCAGAAGGAATCTCCATCTAGTTCAACCCAAGTTTGGACAGGAATTCAATCCAACAAAAACCTATTAAGTGCCTTACTATATACCAGGTGCATTACTAGGTGATGGAGAGACAAAGGGAAAAAATGCCTCCAAAGAGTTTACTTTGAGAGGAAGAATTCATTCATTCTTTGTATTTGTATCCCTGGGCATTACCACTATGCCTAACAGATAATAAATGTTTGTTGTGGGGGGTGGAGCCAAAATAGTGGAGAAAAGGCAGTGACTCACCTGAGCTTTCCCTCAAATTCCTTCAAATAATGCCATAAGACAATTCCTGGAGAAGCAGAGCCCACAAAAGGACAGGGGGAGATAATTTTCCAGTCAAAGACAACTTAGAAGGTCAGCAGGAAAGGTATGTCACACTGGGGTGATAGTGGAGTGCAGTGCAGTATAGGCTGTGCCAGGTCAGACTCAGCCCCAACAAACCAAGAGCAGGCTTTGGGAGCTCATGAATCAGCAACAGCAGCAATTGTTTCTGGAATTCAGCCCACAGAGGGTAAGAGGGTCAAACAACTGGCCAGGAGATTACAGGGGTCTTTTTGCTAGCACTGAGGCAGGATTCTGTTGTTTTGCCCATACTCATATCCAGATCCTAGGGCCAGATGGAGCACTAATACATGAGAGCTTGTGGCCACAATGGAGCTGGAAGCTCCTCATAGTTCCAGGGAAGAAAAGCAGGCTTGTGTCACTTGCAGACCAGAGCACAGGTCAGAAGAGTAGTTAACATACCTCTCCTTAAATCATACCACCTTGGAAGAACTTAAAACTTACAAATCCCTAAAAGTATCTTTGAAAACAGCTGCACAAACCTCCTGAAGCTTGGGACAGTACACCCTTCACCCTTGAAGCAGAGCCCCACTTTAACTTTAAGTTAAAAGTCAAGAAAGAAGCTGGGGAAATGCACACACAACAGCAAAAACTTCTGACCTTATAAAATTACTGTGGTGACAAGAAAGCTCAAAATACATCCTCAGAAGAAGATAACAAAGTCAAAGTTCTTACATCTAAACCTTCCAAGAGAAATATGAATTGGTCTCAGGCCATAGAATGGCTCAAAAAGAACTTTGAAAGTAAAGTAAGAGATGTAGAGGGAAAAATGGGAAAAGAAATGAGATTGATGCAAGAAAATCAGGAAAAAAAGTCAACAGCTTGGTAAAGGAGACGCAAAAAATACTGAAGAAACACCTTTTAAAAATAGACTGGAGCAGCTAGGTGGCACAGTAGATTAAAACACGGGCCCTGGATTCAGAAGTACCTGAGTTCAAATCCTGCTTCAGACACTTGACACTTACCAGCTGTGTGACCCTGGGCAAATGACTTAATCCTCATTGCCCCACAAAACACACACACACACACACACACACACACACACACACACCACCACCACCACCACCACCACCACCACCAGACTACACCAAATGGTAAAAGAGGTACAAAAAACCAGTGAGGGAAAGAATGTCTTGAAAAGCTGAACTGGGGGGGGGGGGCAGCTAGGTGGTGCAGTGGATAAAGTACTGGCCCTGGATTCAGGAGGACCTGAGTTCAAATCCGGCCTCAGACACTTGACACTTACTAGGTGTGTGACCCTGGCCAAGTTACTTAACCCTCATTGCCCTGCAAACAAACAAACAAAAAAAAAAAAGAAAAAGAAAAAAGGACAAAAGCCAAACTGGACAAATGTAAAAGGAGGTACAAAAGCTTACTGAAGAAAACAATTCCTTAAAAATTAGGATTGAGCAAATGGAAGCTAATGACTTTATGAGAAATCAAGAAACAATAAAACAAAACCAAAAGAATGAAAAAATATAAGGCAATATGAAATATGTCACTGGAAAAATAACTGACTTGGAAAATAGATCCAGGAGAGATAATTTGAAAATTATTGGACTATCTGAAAGCCATGATAAAAAAAAAAAAGGAGCTTAGACATCATCTTCTAAGAAATTGTCAAGGGAAATTTCCCTGATGTTCTAGAACCAGAGGGTAAAATATAAATTGAAAGAATCCACTGATCACCTCTTGATCTCTTTCAAGATCCCAAAAGGGAAACTCCCAGGAATACTATAGACAAATTCCACAGCTTCCAAGTTAAGGAGAAAATATTGCAAGCAGCCAGAAAGAAATAATTCAAGTATTATGGAACCACAGTCAGGATAACACAAAATTTAGCAGCTTCTACATTAAAGGATTGGAGGGTTTGAAATATGATATTCCAGAGGGCAAAGGAACTGGGATTACAACCAAGAATCACCTCCCCAACAAAACTGAGTATAATCCTTCAGGGCGAGAAATAGGCATTCAATGAAAGAGAGGACTTTCAGGCATTCTTGATAAGAAGACCTGAGCAGAATAGAACATTTGATTTTCAAATATAAGACTCAAGAGAAGTATAAAAAGGTACACAGGAAAAAATCATAAGGGATATTAAAGGGTTAAACTGTTTATATTCTTACATGGGAAGATGATACTAGTAATTCATAAGAACTTTCTCATTAGTAGAAGGTACAGGTATGAATTGAATATGAAGGAATGATATCTTTAAAAAATAAAATGAAGGGGTGAGAGAAGAATGTACTTGGAGAAAGGGAAAGGGAGAGGTGGAATGGGGTAAATCATCTCACATAAAAGAAGCAAGAAAAAGCTTATACTTTGGAGGAGAAGATGGGGGTTCTGGGGAGTGAGTGAACCTTACTCTCATCAGAATTGGCTCAAAGAGGGAAAAACATACACACTCAATTGGGTAGAGAAATTTATCTTATTCTGCAGGAAAGTAGGATGGGAAGGGAATAAGGGGGGGGATGATAGAAGAGAAGGCAGATTGTGGAGGAGGAAGTTAAAAGTAAAACACTTTTGAGGACAGACAAGGTGAAAGGAGATACAGAATAGAATAAATGGTATTATGAGGTAATAGGATGGAGGGAAATACAGTTAGCAATAGTAGCTGTGAAAAAAAATTTGGGGGGGGCAACTAGGTGGCATATTGAATAAAGCACTGGCTTTGGATTCGGGAGGACCTGAGTTCAAATCCAGCCTCAGACACTTGACACTTACTAGCTGTGTGACCCTGGGCAAGTCACTTAACCCTCATTGCCCCGCCCCCCCCCAATTTTTTTTGAAGAGTTTGATAAAAGTCTCATTTCTCAAACATATAGAGAACTGAGTTAAATGTATTAAAACAAGAGCCATTCCCAAATTCATAAATTATCAAAAGATATGAACAGTTTTCAGATGAAATAATCAAAGCTATCTATAGCCATATTTTAAAAAATGCTCTAACTCACTATTGATTAGAAAGATGAAAGTCAAAACAATTCTGGGGTACTACCTCATGCCTATTGGATTGGATAATAGGACAACAAAGGAAAATGACAAATATTGTAGGGGATATGGGGAAAATGAGACATTAATGCACTGTTGGTGGAATTGTAAACTGATTCAACAATTCCATAGGGAAATTTGGAACTATGGCCAAAGGGCTATAAAACCATGCATACTCTTTGACCCAGCAATACCACTCTATAGCAGCTCTTTTCTGGTGGCAAAGATTTCAAAATTGAGAGGATGCCTATCAACTGGGGAATGGCTGAACAAATTATGGCATGTGATTATGATGGAATACTATTGTACTATAAGAAATGATGATCAGGATGCTCTCAGAAAAACCTTGGAAGACATACATGAGCTGATGCAACATGAAATGTACTGTGTACAAAGTAACAGCAATATTGTAAGATGATCAGCAGCTGTGAATGACTTGGTTATTCTTAACAAGACAACTCTAAAAGACTTATGATGAAAAATACTATCCATCCCCGGAGAAAGAACTGATGGTGTCTGAATATAGATTGAAGCATATTTTTTTAAACTTTATTTTTCTTGAGGGTTTTTTGTGTGTTTTCTTTCACAACCTAATATGAAAATGTTTTGCTTGACTACACATGTATAACATATTTAAGTGCTTGTCATCTTAAAGTAGGGGAGAGAGGGAGGAAGAGAATTTGGAACACAATGTTTTTATTTGTTTTTGGTTTTGTTTTATTTTGGTTTGGGGTTTTTTGGCAGGGCAATGAGGGTTGACCGCCCAGGGTCATACAGCTAGTACGTATCAAGTGTCTGAGGTTGGATTTGAACTCAGGTCCTCCTGAATCCAGGGCTGGTGCTTTATCCACTGCGCCACCTAGCTGCCCCCTCACAAAGTTTTTTAAAAGGATGTGAAGGGCAGCTAGATGGCGCAGTGGATAAAGCACCGGCCCTGGATTCAGGAGTACCTGAGTTCAAATCCAGCCTCAGACACTTACCACTTACTAGCTGTGTGACCCTGGGCAAGTCACTTAACCCCAATTGCCTCACCAAAAAAAAAAAAAAAAAAAAAGGATGTGAAAATTGTTTTACATGTAATTGGGGGGAAATAAATACTAAATAATCCCAAAAACATGAATTCTGATAAAACAGTCATAAATCGCAAGGAACAAATGGGGAGACAATCACAGAGAATGATGTAATGGACATTTGATCTCTCTGGGCCTCAGTTTCTTTATATATAAAATGAAGGGACTAGATTAGACTTTGGACATTCTTAACTGTTTTTGTATCAGAGATCCCTTTAGCAGACTGGTGAAGCCTATGGGACTACTTTCAGAATAAAGCTTTTAAATGCATTTTAAAAATAAATGAAAAAATGTTTGTTGATTGATTATATTGGGAAGGGAGAGGAATGGGAAACAAATAGGTAAAATTATATACAAAGGAATTTGGGGGGAGGGCAGAGTTGTTTACAACTGTTGACCCAGAAAAGGCCTGGGTTAATGTTGGTACTTGAGCTCATTTATTTATCAGTGAATCCTATAGAGTTAGATTTAATAAATGTATGGCTATGTTTCTATTTTCAAGACCTAGAAATGGACTAATACAAAAAGATCCCAGAGATAATTGTGGTATTGCATTTTCCATCAGAAAGGAAAATGTCAGGCAAAAGTAAGCTCATTCTTATTACTAATGATAATTTACCTGCAAAAAGTAATATAAAATGAAAAATTATGAATAGAGAAGCAGGAAAAAATTTCTATTAACTGATTAAAAGTCAACAGAACCAGGAAAGCAATTTATAAAATGGCAATAATGAAAACTGAATAACAACAACAAAACAACTGAATATTGTGAAATTATAATGATCAAGGCTGGCCACAGAGATGATATATCAGAATACATCACCCTCTATTCACTTCTTGGCTATGAACAAGACACTCCATCTTTCAGCTCTGAGCATTTTCTCTAGCTGTTCCCCATGCCTAAAACATTCCCTCCTCAACTTCACCTCCTGACTTCTCTGGCTTTCTTTAAGTCTCAAGTAAAATCCCATCTTTTATAGGAAAACTTTCCCAACCTTGCTTAATTCTAGTGCCTTCCCTCTCTTAATTATTTTCTATTTATCCTATATGGCTTGTTTGTAAATATTTGTTTGTATGTTGTCCCCCATTAGATTGTAATCTTCTTTGAGGTCAGAGACTATCTTTTTCCTCTTTTTGTATCTCCAGTACTTAACACAATGACTAACACATAGTAGGTGCTTAATAAATGTTTATTGATTGATTGCTTGGTGGACTGTGGGTGTGGAAATACATATAATGTTGAACTTTTAAAATATGTCTTGGTTTTGCAAGAAATATTTTTTCTTTCTCTTAAAATTTTAATTAGAAGAGATGGCTCTGGAAGAAGGTAGAAGGAATATAGTGGGAAATGTTGGTAGTGTACAAGCAAAATATATACATATATAAACAAAAAAATTTAAAGCAGTAATATAAAATAAATAATCTAGGAATATATGATTGGAAAAGAAGGAGGGCTGGATACATTGGGGGAGCAAAGGGCTTGCTGGATGGGATGAGGGAGGGGCTGGCAATGGAATGACCAATGACCCTAGAAGAAATTTACAGGCACTTTCCATAGCTTCTCTGTGAAGGTATAAATAAATTGTGATCTTCACCACTGGAGAGAATACCCTCATCGATGAGATCTTGGATCCAATGAAGAATTGATGTACCACATTTTTTTTTTTTTACATATAAGGTATTTTATTTTTTCCGTTACATGTAAAGATAGTTCTCAACTTTTGTTTATACAAGCTTTACAATTTCAGATTTTTCTCCCTCCCTCCCCTCCCTCCCCCCTCCCCTAGACAGCAGGTAATCTGATATAGGTTATATCTATATATCTATACACACACACACACACACACACACACACACACATATATATATATATATATATATATACACATAATAACATTAATCCTATTTCTGCATTAGTCCTGTTATAAGAGAAAAAATCAGAGCAATGATGAAAAACCTCAAAATAGAAAAAAAAAACAATAGCACCAAAAACAAAAAAAAATAGTATGGTTCATTCAGCATCTATATTCCACAGTTCTTTTTTTTTCCCCCCTGGATTTGGAGATCCTCTTCTATCATGAGTTCCCTGGAACTCTTCTGTACCATTGCATTGGTGAGAAAAATATAGTCCATCACAGTAGATCAACATTCAATGTTGATGATACTGTGTACAATGTTCTTCTGGTTCTGCTCATCTCACTCATCATCAGCCCACACAAGACCCTCCAGGTTTCTCGGAACTCCTCCTGCTCATCGTTTCTTACAGCACAATAGTATTCCATTGTATTCATATACCACAACTTGTCCAGCCATTCCCCAATTGATGGGCATCCCCTCAACTTCCAATTCCTTGCCACCACATGAAGAGCAGCTATAAATATTTTTGTACATGTGGGTCCCTTTCCCCTTTCCATGATTTCTTTGGGAAAAAGACCTAAAAGTGGTATTGCTGGGTCAAAGGGGTGTACCACATTTTTCATATTAAACAGTAATCCTTGAACACAGTACATTCTGTGGATCACTGTAGACTATGCATAAAAGACATAAAAGAGGGAAAAAGTTGTATAGGAAGAGAGGTGAGGATGATGTAACCCTCTGTGGGTTTTCTTGACATGAGTGACTCCATCTTAGAAACTGTCCTCCATTTCATCCAAATCAAGCAGGCATCTATTCCTCTCTGTTCTTGTACTGTGAAAGCCTATCCATTCTTGTCCTTGCTACTAGGCTAATATAACAGACAGTCCTTGTCTAGACAGTGAGAAAATCCTGAAGCAAGGCTGAAATACAAGTTAAGCCCTATTTGTGCTGCAAAGCCAAATATTGAAACTAGCCAACAGCTAAATATTGTTCCTTAGCTTAATAAAGACTCTTCAGCCCACCTGTTAGGTTGCTATGGGCCTGGATGGTGGTGAAACTGGGGAGGTTGGAGTTAACCACCCCCTCCCCTGCTGTATTCCCAAACCATAGTAGCCATGAGAGAAATAGGCAGAGGGTTCACAGACTTTCCTCCTCCCTCCCTCCCTTCTTTCCTCCCCTTTCCCCTTTCTCTTTCCCTCCCTTCCTCTCTCCCTTCCTTCCCTGGGTCTCCCTATCTCACCCAGGCTGCGCAGCACATGTGCAGTACTTTTCTTTAATGACATCTTTTTCTCCACTCCTCCTGTGTGTGTATGTGTGTGTGTGATGTTGGATCTTGTTCACCATCATCTTGTGCCTCTCCTTTGCACTTTGGGTAAATTTCCCCATTAGACTGTAAACTCCTTGAGGGCAGAGACTGTCTTTTTTGTTTGTTTGTTTGTTTTTGTTTTTGTTTTTTGGTGAGGCAATTGGGGTTAAGTGACTTGGTCAAGGTCACACAGTCTCAAGTGAGGCCGGATTTGAACTCAGGTCCTCCTGACTCCAGGGCCGGTGCTCTATCCACTTTGCCACCTAGCTGCCCCCAGAGACTGTCTTTTAACTCTTTTGGTATTCCCAGTGCTTAGCGTTCTGCCTGACTTCCAGTACACATTTAATGAATGTTCATTTATTGACTGATTATTGAATAAAAATAGAATTTCTGAGCTCTGAGCCTTAGTTTTCCCATTGGCAAAATGAGAGGACTAGTATATGATTTCTAAGGTTTCTTTTAGCACTAAAACTGTGATTTTGTGAATCCTGGTGTAACGATTGGAATGACGCCACCTTCTGGAGACTTACTGTAGGAAAGCTCCGCCATGAGGAGAAGGCATCTGAGGGCAAGTCATATGGCTTTTCTTTGGCGTCAGGAAGTGACTTTTGCTTGTGGGAGGAAGAGGGGGCGAGGCTGGCTCTCTTGCTCTCTTTCACCAGGACTCTCGTGGAGAGCAGAGCAGGAGAGTTGTAGCTCCCTGAGATAGATAGCTGAATCTAGGCCTCTTTCTCTCTCTCTTTACCAAATTCTTATTCTCCTTAATAAATGCTTAAAAGTCTAACTCTTGCTAAAGCTTATAATTTATTGGTGACCACATATTAGATATTTTAGACAGACTAGCTAGAATTTTAGGCCCTTACACTGGTTCTGCTACTTACTTATGTGATCTTGGGGAGCCAATGATCCTCTGAGCTGGGCAGATTTTGAATTTCAAATGACAAGTAAAGAAGTATGGTAGTTAGCTTTGGGAATTTCAAGGAATAGAGATAAACTTTCATTTGAAGGTGATCTAATTATTGATAGTATAAACTACTAATGGAACACTTGCTTGTACAAAAAGAAAAAAAAATGTGTGTGTACCTCCCTGCCATCTTGGATGCCCACTTTGACCTGGTCTGAGGAAGTAAGGTTACACTCATGTATGGCTGGATCCCAGGCAACCAACTGGTTCTTCAAGGACCTCAGATATTAGGAAGATCTGGCATTTTATATCAAGATAAGCAAAGGGAACTGGATATTTCTATTTAAAGTGGGCAACATCCATCCACTCATAAGTGGACAAAGTGCCTATACTCATGGATGTCCATCCGTCACTCCATCTGCCTTTATCTGTATTTCCCTCCTCCTCATCATCTGAGTTGAGGAGCTGATAATAAAAGGCTTTATTTATGATTCTGGTGTTAAAGAACCTGAGTTCCAATCCCCACTCTGATGCTATGTCTGTGACTTTGGGTAGATCATGGAATCTCCTTGACCTTCAGGTTTCCTCATTTGTAAAATGAGGGGGCTGAACCAAATAAGCTTTGAGGTGTTTGCCAGTTCTAATCACAGAGAGGTTGGGCAGCTAGGTGGCACAGTGGAGAAAGCACTAGCCCTGGATTCAGGAGGACCTGAGTTCAAATTTGGCCTCAGACACTTGACACTTACTAGCTGTTTGACCTTGGGCAAGTCACTTAACCCTCATTGCCCCACCAAAACCCAAAACAAAACAAAACAAAACAGAAAACCAACTAATTGTAGAAAGGTCAAGAAGGATGAGGATTGAAAAAAGGCCATTTGATTTGGCAATGAAGAGTTCTGGATTTTTAGAGAGAGTAGTTTGGGTTGAATTAGGAAGGATGGAGCCAGACAGGTTTAGAAGAAAGTAGGGGGAGAGGAAATGGAGCCACCAGTAATAAAAGGCCAGTCAAGGAGGTTAGCCATGAAGGAAAAGAGAGAGACGGAATATGAACTGGGGAGACACAGACCGTGTTTGTAGGAGGCAGCAAATCAGTCAGAAGATAAGGAAACTGAAGATTAGTGAAAGAATGGGCATGATAGAAGAGGCATCTGCTGAGGAAGATGGGATGGAATCTGGATACTTGTGCAAGGTAGAGGGGTTTACCTTGGCAAGGAGAAGGGCTATGGTGGTGAAACAGGGAGATGGCAGAAATCACGCTCAGTGCTATCTAAGTGAAGGGAGATGCGGGGGGGAGGGAATTCCCTCCATGAAATAAGGTCCACAGCTGAGAGGAGAAGACTAGCTGTGTTTTATCATTATTATTATTATGAGCAATACTAATAATAACAATGATTGTGCACATACATTATCTCACTTGAGATAACGAAGACCAAATCTAGGCAGCATAAGGAACAAGCAAGAACAGTAATGTTCTGTCTCAGAGTTCTATTTATACAATTGTGACAGTGAGAATTTCCCAAAGTGATTAAGATTGAATGCCTTAGGGGGCAGCTAGGTGATGCAGTGGATAAAGCACTGGCCCTGAATTCAGGAGGACCTGAGTTCAAATCCTGCCTGAGACACTTGATTGACACTTACTAGCTGTGTGACCTTGGGCAAGTCACTTAACTCTCACTGCCCTGCCCCCCCTCCAAAAAAAAGATTGACTGCTTTAATTACAGAACCTAGCTGCTTCAAACTTTTGCCAGTGCCTTTATAAATCGCTTGGGAAATAAAAGGTGTGAAATTCAAACATCTATTTGGGAATTCAAACACTGTATTAGTTACTTTGGGTGACCAAGAGTTTTAATGTTAAGACCCTGGAAAACAAACCAGTGGGGGGGAGCAGGGTATGGAATGTCATCCGGGCAGTAGAAGACACGAGAAAAGGATAGAAATTGGATTGGACCTGAGATTTCTTTGATACAAGGTATTTTCCCGGACAAGGAAATTCCCTTTTATCAACACAGGTCAGCACCTTCTACAACTGACAATCTAAAAGAGTTGCTGGAGCAGAGAGAGTTTCAGTGACTTGCCCAGGGTCACTCAGCCAGCTCGTGTGTTCGAGGCTTCCACACCAGCTCTCCAAGCTGTATTGCCTCTTTAGAACCAAAAAATAAGTCAGTTTCCAATTGCCTTTATCTTCTAGGAGAATTAGGGAGGGGTCTCTGTCTAGCCTCACTTAATGCACACGGATATGATAGAGGATGGCACCGCCCATTTCCCCCACCAGCATAAGCCTCTCTGATCATTTAAAGTGCCTTTATGGGGCAGCTAGGGGGTGCAGTAGATAGAGTATGGGCCCTGGAGTCAGGAGGACCTGAGTTCAAACAATTGTCTGAGCCTCAGACAATTAACACTTATTAGCTGTGTGACCCTGGGCAAGTCACTTAGCTCCAATTGCCTCACCACAATATATTTATATATAAAGCGCCCTTACATTAGTATCAGTGATGGATAGTCTTACCTCTAAGGAGACCTGAGTTAGAACAATGCCTTCCTACTCACCTAGGTGAGAACCAATGAGTGGTTCCTAGCCATGGCAGATTGTTATTTCTGGGGACCAAGCCTCATTTCCCGTTTGCCGGTTATTTAGAATTTGTCTTTAATTTCAGGTGCAGAAGGTGATCCTCACAGACCACGAGGTCCAGCCATGATGACTTTGGAGCCAAGAGGAGTCTAGCAGCCCTGAGAAACCCTGAGAAGCCAGAGGGTCTGGGACTCGAGCCTCCCTGGAAGCAGGATGCAGAGGGAGATTTGGATTGAGACCTAGGACGGGGGTTCTATGGAACCCCAGCGAAACTATAAACCTAATTCCCTTCTCTTCCCTTCCTCAGAGACTAACTGGTGCAAGGAGAAGGGTTACACCCCCCACAACTAGGGGGAATGTGTTTGTCTATTTGTGATTATCTTTGGAAGTAGATATCCACCTCCCTCCTGGCAATGAGGGTTAAATGACTTGCCCAGAGTCACACAGCTAGTACCTGTCAAGTGTCTGAGGTCATTTGAACTCAGGTCCTCCTGAATCCAGGGCCAGTGCTTTATCCACTGCCCCACCTAGCTGCCCCCAGATATTCCTCTTTGTAAAAGTTCTACTATGGTAGTCTAATATCTGTGAAAAAGAAGAAATTAGGTTCGATAATCTCTAATGCTTCTCCTAACTCTGTTTCTATGATATTTTGCCTCCTTTAATTCAGGGAGACTGACCAAATGTTTGGCTACATCAAGATTAGTCATATATAAATTATGATTTAGCAAAAAAGAGGTGGGGGAGAAAGAATAAAAATACTTCCATCTCCAACAGAAGACACAGAATTCAGGGATAGTTTGGTTGTTTGTTTTTTGTTTTGTTTTGTTTTTCATAGAAAGCTAAAAAATAATTTATTCCAAAAGGAGACAAATTTTAAATTATTTGGAAAATATAGATTTGCACTCTTCCAATAGCATTAGCAGAAGTTGGGTTTTATTTCCTCTTCTGAACAAGATCCCCTGGTGGTTAATGAAAATGTAGACATCCGTCTTTGGGTAGCAGGAGTCTTTAATACATCACCTGTTTATCATGTAATGACTAGGGGAAGCAATCTTCAAGTCCTTTCCTCCCAGGAGGGAAGACAATAATATACTTCTCATTAAAATTACATTATTCTGCATCACCTTTCATGTATTTGACATACACTCTAGGTAAAGTAGGCACACAGTTTGACAAAGAACAATTTTTTAAAAAATATATAATGGGGAAAAAGTACTGATACTCCTATCTGGTTCACAAACCAGACATTCCATGTCTTGATTCCAAGCATTTTCTCTGGCTGTGCCCCTGTCTGGGATGTTCTCCTTTCTCAATTCTACTTACTGACCTCCCAGGCTTCCTTTAAGTCTCAAGTAAAATCCCACCTCCTACAGGAAGCCTTCCCAAACCCCTCTTAATTCCAATGGCTTCCCTCTGTTAGTTATCCTAAACATAGTTTACTTGGTGTGTATTTGTTTACATGTTGTCTCCCGCATTGTAAATTACTCGATGGCAGGGACTGCCTTTTGTCTATTTTGTCTCTCTCTCTCTTTTTTTTTTTTTAACATAGTACCTGGCACACAGTAGGCAATTATTAAATATCTATTGTTGGATTGATCTATAAATTGGGGACAAAAACAGTACCTACATTCCAAGGTTATTGTCCCAGGACCAGGACCAAATGAGAATATTTGTAAATTACTTCACAAACTCTGAGGTACTATATAAATAAATGCTATTGCTATTTTATGTTACTACCACCACCACCACTACTACCACTACTACTACTACGACGACCAGCACCAGTACTATTACTACTACTACAACTACTGCTGCTGCTGCTGCTGCTGCTGCTTCCAGACAAGGACAATGCAAACTCTCCATTCAGCAGACTGATAATGACTTTCGACATCCCACGTCTTGAGAGGTGAGGGAGTTTAGGCACAGAACCAGATATGCATTTAAATACCCGACCATTAAAATACAAATTCATTTTGTTTGACTTTGCTTTTGTTAAAAGGGAAGAAAGGAAATACGCATTTATTAAGTGCCTACTATGTGTCAGGCACTAAAACACGAGGGAAGGATTCTATGGGGGGGGGGGGAGGTTAGGGAAGAGAGTGGGGAGGGGCTAGTGATGATGCAAGAAAAGAAAAGAAAAGATTAGTGACATGTTTTTAAAATACAAAAAAGAAAGCAATTTATAGAAGTTCATAAGAGGACAAAGGTGAACAGGGCAGTTTTGTTATAGCCATGATAAATGTAACATATACATACATACATAAGTATATTTGTATATACACATATGTATCAATATAGAGCTACAGATATAGATAGCAAGCTGTATGTAATGGAGTCACAGTTTCATATGCAATATTCATTTCCTGGCCTTATGATAATGTTCATTTCTGTTGATCTTTCTGGTTTATAATAAAAATGCACCCCAAACTCCAGAAAATAAAAATAAAATACATTCCTTTGATTTCCTTTTCTTTTCAACTAAGAAGTGTTATCACTTGGTAGCAGAACACCAGTCTGGGTGATTATAAATACAAGGCTTATAGAATGTTCAAGTCAAAAGGAATAGAGAAATCACCACACTTCATTTTACGGTGGTGGCCCAGAGATGGAAAATGACCTGTCTAAGGTCATATCTGTTGCTTAGTGTCAGAGGTGGGATTCAAACCCGTTTCCTGACTCTGAGATTACTCTCCTCCAGCACATCCCAGCTGCTGCCCTGCATGCTCTGTTCTTCTGGATACCTGAGAGGATTTTTTTTTGTTTTTGTTTTTGTTTTTTGCAGGAGGTGCACTTCTACGAATCTTAAAAATAAATCCTCATCAAAGTGCTGGGTCTTTCCTGATCTCAGCCCATTAGCTCTGCTTCTCTCTGGTTAATTTTTCATATCTTGCAAGATGAGGCCTAATTGTGACCAAATTGACTTGTAGAACTCAGGAACTTGGGACATTCCAAATACCATAATGGATTCATTGATTATGGCAGACCCCAGGTTTTGAGTCAAATCTCCTCTGCCACAAACTCCATCTTCAAACCACATCCATTTTCACCCTCCACAGCAAGGCTGGATAAGACCTTCAATCCCATCTCAGTGGCTCTGAGGGGAAGGGACAAAGCATGAAGGGCACAGCTCCTACGAAGCTGCTGTTATGAGTGGAGAGGCTGTCTAGAGGATGCTTTACATCCTAACCCCACGGAGTGAATAAGCCCTTCCTCCTGCTCCCCTGCTCACCCTGCTCCTTCTGGGATGTCCCCATCCTTCCCGTCACCCAGGTTTGGAACCCCAAGCATCATTCTGGCCCCTTCATTGCCTACATCCAATAAATTACCCAGACTTGATGTCAATCCTGTCTCCACAACATGTCTTGTATCTTGCTTCCATGCCTTCTCTACTGGACCATTGTGAGTGACCCTCCTAAAACACCAGTCTGAGTAGCTCCTCACAGCTGCTGTGATGAAACATAAACTCCTCTGTTTGGGCTTTTGAGCTCTTTATAATGTGGGTCCAACCAGTTTTCCCAGGTCAGTTATGCTGACCAAGTGAAGAACTCTGGATTCCAGTCTGACTGGCCAGCTCTCTGCTTCTCCACATTCCATTCTCTGCCTTCAGGCCTTTGCCTCCTTATGCCTGGAAGTCCTCCTCTCCCTGATTGTTAGAACAAGTATTTCCCATCAAGGCTAAACCCTAGTGATACCTTCTAAAGGAGGCTTCTCCGAGTGAGCACAGTTGTTAGTGCCCCCATCCTCATCCTGCTGGAAATTACTTGGTAGATGCTTTTCTTTACTTCTCTGTATACATGCTATCTCCCTGAAGGAGACTGTAAGCTACTTGAGAGCAGGGACATATTTCATTTTTTTCTGTACTTGTATTTCTTCTTCTTCTTCTTCTTCTTCTTCTTCTTCTTCTTCTTCTTCTTCTCCTCCTCCTCCTCCTCCTCCTCCTCCTTCTTTCTTCTTCTCCTTCACAATGAGGGTTAAGTGACTTGTGCAGGGTGTCAAGTTTGAGGCTGGATTTGAACTCAGGTCCTCTTGAATCTAGGGCCATGCTCTTTATCCACTGTGACACCCAGCTGCCCCGCTCCTGTTTCTTCTCCAGGAGTTCCCTAAACCAAGGAAATCACAAACCCAGACCTTCTTCTCACCTTCCTCCACACAACCCCAAATCCCAACTTCTTGGTACATAATAAATGTTGAATTCAAATGAAGCAACAAGGTTCAAAGGGCCTGTATTTGGAGTCAAGGTACTTGGGCTTGAATCCTATCTCTTATCACTTACTGGGAAAGTGACTCCAAGTCTCTGTGTCTCAGGTTCCTTCTCTGAAAAATAAGGGGGGGGGGGGAATTTGATAGCCAGTAAGGTCTCTTCCAGTCTTAAATCTATGATACTATGCATTGATATGAATTGCCAATGGATGGGATGGGCCAGCACTGGTCAGGCAGACAGAGCCTGTCCATGGCAGTAATAATAGCTAATTTATATGATTTATAATGTATTTATATTATATGTTTTTATATAATGATATATAATATTAGGTATTATTATATATAATTATCTATAATATAAAGACATATATTTATATTCTATATTATAATATATCATTATCATTTATATGGGGCTTACTACATGCCAGGCACTAAGCTCTTTATAATTATTATCTCATTGGATCCTCACAACAACCCTGAGAGGTAAGTGCTATTATTAGCCCCATTTTACAGATAAGGAAACTGAGGCATACAGAGGTTAAGTGATTTGCCCAGAGTCACACAGCTAGGAAGGGTCTGAGAAAGTAATTTAATTCAGATCTTTCTGAATTCAGGTCTTTCTGACTCTGGGCCCAGCCAGTATAAACGTGGGGATCAATGGATTCAGGCAAATTACCACTCTGTCACTTACTTTAAGTAATAGGATGCCTAGTCTTGATCTTTATCTGGTGAGAACACATTTCCATTGTTTAAAAACTAGGTTTGACTATGATGCTAATCCACTGTTGGTGGAGTTGTGAACTAATACAACCATTCTGGGCTATAAAACTGTGCATATCCTTTGGTCCAGCAATACCACTGCTAGGTCTATATCTCAAAGACAGCCCCCAAAAAAGAGAAAAAAGACCTATTTGTGCAAAAATATTTCTAGCAGCTCTTTTTGTAGTAGCTAAGCATTGAAAACCAAAGGGATGCCCATGAACTGGGGAATGTCTAAACAAGATGTGGTATATGATTGTAATGGAATATTATTATCGGGGCAGCTAGGTGGCACAGTGGATAGAGCACTGGCCCTGGAGTCAGGAGGACCTGAGTTCAAATCCGGCCTCAGACACTTAACACTTACTAGCTGTGTGACCCTGGGCAAGTCACAACCCCAATTGCCTCACTAAAAAAAAAAAGTCACTAGGTTTGAATGAAGCCTAGACATCTCCTGGTATTTCAACTAAGTTTAATAAGAGTTCTATTCTATTTGGCAGTGAGCTCCTTTTGAATTGGATGTCCTTATGTGGCAGCATGGGGTTGAAGACTTCCAGCACGGGAGAAGATATAACTTGGGAATGGGGGAGAAGGGTCCCAGGCCTAGCCTCAGCATTGGTGTGGTTGATGAGGAAAGGAGGCAGACTCAAGGATCTACCAAAAGTAAAAGAGAAATGCTAGACCAGAGCCAAGGGCAACACCGTAAAGGCTCAAGCAGAATCTTTCCAAGAGCTGGGTTACCCCTTTGGAACATGCCCTCTCTAGATTCTACCTATCCTTGTGGGAGTCTATGTCACAGACAGATCCTTAGTAAATACCCCTAAATAAAAGTCGATTAAAGTCTGATTGATAGTAACTGATAATCAGGAGGGAAACCCAGGGGTGTAGGATTGTGAACTATAGAACACTAGGCAGATACCTCCCAAGCCCTCCAGATCACCCTTGGAACCATAAGGTGAGATGTCATAGTTGCCCTTTGAGGCCCAGCCCATCGGTGGGAGGGGCTCTGGAGCCATCTAGTCCTCCTGGGTCTTGTGAGTTTGCTTTCATTCACCAATCAGGACACTTTGTTTCTGGTTGCCTGGCCCAAAAGGTCACTGTTCCAGGTAGAGATGCTTAGTACAGGGGACATGCTGGAGCCAGCTGAAGGGCTCCAGAGAGCTAATGGTATGTTCTCAGTGTGCACTGCATTTACACCTCAGAAATGGTCAGATTCTACAAATCAGGGCCTGATTTATTTTCTTGTTGATTGTCTAGACTTAAGAAAGTGATAAAGAAAATATATAATGTAAATGGAGCTTTAAAGTGTTATATATTATAATTATATTTATAGGGCTATATAATACATATTTATAATTATATATTAACACATTGTTATCTATAACACTTTTTTGGGGGGTGAGGCAATTGGGGTTAAGTGACTTGCCCAGGGTCACACAGTTAGTAAGTGTCAAGTGTCTGAGGCTGGATTTGAACTCAGGTCCTCCTGAATCCAGGGCCAGTGCTCTATCCACTGCCCCACCTAGCTGCCCCTATCTATAATACTTTTAAGTTCCATTTGCATTATACATTATACATATGCACATATATATTCACCCCTCAAAAACAGCAGGTTGTTACATTTCCCAGAACACCTCTGCTTATTCTCCAGATTACTAGAGTCTCCTTCTGATTGGACTGGCATTTATAAGAGATGATAGATTAGAGACGGAAGGGACTTTAAAGGTCTTCAAATCCAAGTCTCTTTTTTTCTAGATGAAGAGGAGGTGCAGAGACTGCCCAGGATCATTTAGCTACTAAGTTTCTGAGGCAGGATTCAAACCTGGGTCTTTTGCACTCCAAATCTTGGTGCCTTATCCATTCTACCACACTACCTTGTTTTATGGATGAAGGAACTGTCACCTAGTGAGAGGCAGTGGTTTCCCTGTGTCCTGCAGGTATTAAGTGGTACATGCAGAATTGGAACCCAGGTCCTGTGACTCCAAATGCATTGAGCTCCCCTACACGCTGGCATTCTTTCCACTGGGGTGTTTTCCCTGTTCAGTCGGCCGGATGGTCCTTCTGCAAGAGTGGGCAACTTTGGCAACTTTAACTAGTAAGCACTTTTCTGGTGAGATGAGACTCCAACCAGCAATTTGTCAGGTGCACGTTTCCACTGATTCCATTTCTTTGCCTTTACTCTCTGATTTTTCATAGATGTGGAGTGTTCAGGGACCTTGGAGGTCATTTAGTCCAAATTTCTCATTTTATAGATGATAAAACTGAGATTTGCCCAAGATTACAAAAGTAGTTGACTCTGGGCACCTTGAGATCAGGAGACTATTATGTTGCTGTTATTGGTTCTTCATTCTCAAAGAGGACCATGACATCGAGGTGATGTGACTTTCAGTGAACTGGATTTAAGTGAGAGAGGGCTGTGGGTCACCAACCTCACTCTCTCCTCCAGAGCCATATGGGTCCAGTGGACTGGATATATATATCAGAACAACTCAAGATGGCCATGGATATTTAAGGCAATTGGGGTTAAGTGACTTGTCCATAGTAAGTGTCTGAGGTGAGATTTGAACTCAGGTCCTCTTGACTCCAGGGCCAGTGCTCTATCCACTGTGCACTTAGCTGCCTCTATAGGCAGAGTAAATAGAGTGCTGGACCTGGAGTCAGGAAGACTCTCCTTCATGAGTTCAAATCTGGCCTCAGACATGTGCTAGCTGTGTGACCCTGGACAAGTCATTTAACCCTCTTTGCTTCAGTTTCCCCATTTGTAAAATGAGTTGGAGAAAGAAATGGCAAACCACTACAGGACTGCCAAGAAAATCCCAACTGGGGTCACAAAGAATCAGACATGACTTAAATGACAGAACAACAACAACAAATATTTAAATATTAACAAATATTGTCAATCACTTGTAAATATAGCAAATGGAAGTATTTTTGGTTTTGTTTTCAATCCATTCACTTGCAGTTTTATGAACCACTGAAATCCAGATACAACTATAGTTTTTATTTTATTATTTAAATAATACATTATTATTTAGTAGTACCTATTAATTAATATTTATTAATATAATTATTTCATATAATCATAGATTTAGAGCTAAGACCTCACAAGTCATCTAGGCATTTTATAGATGAGGCAACTGAGGCATATAGAGCTTAAGCAATTTCCCCAAAGGTAGCAAGGAGCAGAGTCTGGATTTGAACCCAGGTCCTCAAATTCCAAATGTTCTTTCCACTACATGGCCATGCAGTCTGGAAACAGTGCCCCACTTTAAGGAGCTAAAAGTCAAGTAAAAGACAGGCAAGTTGAGCAGAGAAAGGTGTGAGGATCATAGAAAGTTTCTTTAGTGACAAGGAAGGTAGAGGTGCACCCTCAGAAGAGGATAGCAACATTAGGGCTCCTACATCCAAAGCTTCCAAGAAAACTATGAATTGGTCTCAGGCCATAGAGGAGCTCAAAAAGGACTTTGAAGATAAAGTAAGCGAGGTAGAGGAAAACATGGAAAGAGAAATGAGAATGATGCAGGAGGGTCATGAAAAAAAGTCATCAGCTTGAAAAACCAAATTAGCCAAATGTAAAAGGAGGTACAAAAGCTCTCTGAAGAAAACCATTGCTTAAAAATTAGGATTGAGCAAATAGAAGCTAATGACTTTATGACAAATAAAGACACAATAAAACAAACCCAAATTAATACAAAAATAGAGGGCAATGTGAAATATCTCCTTGGAAAAACAGCTGACCTGAAAAATAGATCCAGAATAGGTAATTTGAAAATTATTAGAATACCTGAAAACGATGATCAAGGAAAGAGCTTAGATATCACCTTCCAGGAAATTGTCAGGAAAATTGCCCTGATATTCTAGAAGCAGAAGGTAAAATAGAAATTGAAAAAATCCACTGGGGGCAGCTAGGTGTTTCAGTGGATAAAGCACCAGCCTTGGATTCAGGAGGACCTGAGTTCAAGTCTGGCTTTAGACACTTGACACTTACTAGCTGTGTGACCTTGGGCAAGTCACTTAACCCTCATTGCCTGGAAAAAAAATAAAAATAAATCAACCTATCACCTCCTGAAAGAGATCCCAAAATGAAAACTCTCAGGAATATTATAGCCAAATCCCAGAGCTCCCAGGTCAAGGAAAAAATATTGCAAGCTGGCAAAAAGAAACAATTCAAGTACTGTGGAGCCACAGTCAGGATAGCACAAGATCTAGCAGCTTCTACATTAAAGGATTGGAGGGCATGGAATATGATATTCCAGTGGGCAAAGAAATTGGGATTACAACCAAGAATCACCTATCCAGCAAAACTGTGTATAATCTTTCAGGGGGAAAAATGGGACTTCAATGAAAAAGAGGACTTTCAAGTATTGGTGATTTAAATACCTGGACTGAATAGAAAATTTGACTTTCAAATACAAGACCCTAGAGAAACTTCAAAAGGTAAACAGGAAAAAGAAATTAAGAGGGATGTTAAAAGGTTAAACTGTTTACATTCCTACATGGGAAGATGATTTGTCTAACTCCTAAGAACTTTCACAGTATTAGGACAGATGATAGAAATGAATTTAGACAGAGGGCACAGGAGGGAATTGATTATGAAGAGATGATATCTATAAAGTATTTATTTTTTGTTTATCTTTTTTTGTGTGGGGTGGTCGGAGTTGGGTGACATGCCTGGGGATACCCAGTGGGTGAGTGTCTTGTAACTGGGGCCAGATGTGGGCTGGTGTCCTCCTGGGTCCACAGTGGGTGCTTTGTCCACTATGTCACCTAGCTGCCCCGTGATGACATCTTTAGGGTAGAATTGAGGGGTGAGAGGAATGTACTGGGGGAGGGGGAAGAGGTAGAATGGAGTAAAATCCCACATGAAAGAAACATTTTACAAATGGCTTATTGAGTGGGGGGAGAGATGGGGGAAGAGCAAGGCAGTAAATGAACCTTATACTCGTCAGAATAGGCTCAAAGACCTTAATATCATCAAAGTTGGTTCAAGGAGGGATTAATATACACACTTAATTGGGTAGAGTAATCTATCCAACCCTGCAGGAAAGTAAGAGGGGAAGGGGATAAGGAGAGAGGGGTAAAAGAAGGGAGGGCAGATTGGGGGAGGGGGCAGTCAGAAGCAAATCCCTTTTGAGAAGGGATAGGGTGAGCAAAGATAGAAAATAGAGTAAATATCATGGGGAAGGGAATAGGATGGAGGGAAACAGTTAACAGTAACTGTAAAAAAGAGAAAAGGAAAAAAATTGTACAAAAATATTTATAGCAACTCTTTGTGGTAGCTAAGAATTAGAAATTGAAGGAATGTCCACCAATTGGGGAATGACTGAACAAGCTGTGGTATGTTATTGTAATGGAATATTATTGCGTTATAAGAAATGACAAGCAGGATGATTTCAGAAAAACCTGGAAAGGCTCATATGAACTGATGTATAGTGAAGTGAGCAGAAGCAGGAGAACATTGTGCAAAGTGACAGCATTATCACTCTATGAGCAATTGTGAATGACTTAACTACTCTCAGCAATGCAATGATCCAAGACAATCCCAAAGGACTAATGATGAAGCATACTATCCACCTCCAGAGAAAGAACTGATATTGACTAAACACAGACTGAAGCATGCTATTTTGCACTTTCTCTTTTTTAAATTTGAGTCTTTTTATGTAAAATGACTAATATGATGTTTTACATAATTGCCCATGTATAACCTATACTGAAAGCTTGCAACCTTGGGGAGGGGGAGAGTAGAGAGGGAGGGAATGAGGGATAGAATTTGGAACTCAAAACTTAAAATAAAAAAGGAAATTAGATGCAAAAAAAATATTTTGCTTTAGTGAGGGAGGCACCTACTATTTCTCAAGGAAAGTCAACAAGCATTTATTATATATTTGCAGTGTGACAGGCAATGTATTAAGCCCTGAGGATAGATATGTGTGTGTATCTCTGTGTCTATGTGTATGTATAGATATATATATATGCATATACGTGTGTGTATATGTATATATGTGTGTATATATGTATATATATGTGTGTGTATATATATATATATATATATATATATATATATATATACATACACACACACATATAGAGACAGAGAGAGAAAGGGAGAGAATAATTGGAGATGATCTCAGGGAAGCCAGGAGGCAGAGTTTCATACATGAGGGACAGCCACTGAAAATGCATTGTCAGATCAAGAGATGGAGTGTCTTGTGCAAAGACCAGCAAGGAGACTGGTATCTCTGGAGTGCAGAGAACATGGCAGGGAATACAGTGTAAGAAGAATGGATAGGTAGGAAGGGGCCACCAGGTGCTGATGAACTTTAAAAGCCAGAGGATTTTATATTTTTATATAGAGAGTCTCTGGAGCTTATTGCACAGAGGGGTGACAAGGTCAGAGCTGGGCTTTCTAAAGACCAATTTAACAGCTGAGTGGAGGAGGCAGGGAGACCACCCTGTGGCTGTGGCAGTGGTCCTGGTGGGAGATGATGAGGAGCTCATTTCACTTTGGGACAACATTAATTGTAAGAAACTCTTCCCTTACACCAAGCCCAAATTTACCTTTCTGCACTTTCTACCCACTGCTTCTAGTTCTGTCTTGTGGGGCCAAGCAAAGCAAGTGTAAGCCCTTGACAGAAGTGATTATTTTTCTATCAGATTAAGAACCAATTATTAAATTAGGATTGAGGTTTTGCCTTTCTATTTCCTCATTCAGGGGCCAGCCCCTGTAGGCGTCACCCAGTCTCTGAAGAACATTGCTGATAGATGAGATTGCCCACATCCTTGGGGTACATGCTCTGGGACCTTGGGTGGAACCCCACCCAACCACAAGATGTTATAAACAGAATTTAATCTAGGTGAATTCTTGTCCTTAGGAAATAAGCCCCTGTCATTGTACCCCTCCTTTAGAGTCTAGAGGAACTCGGCTTGTGAATGATAGAACCAACCAGCATAGTATGGGTAGACTTGGATTTCTTTGTCCAGAGTGGTGGAGGCAGCTGAGTCTCATGATCAAGCCACATTCTCAGCAGGAAGAACTGAGGACTTTTAGCCCCGGTCCCTCATTAATATGTCTAACCCCTCATTAATTGTTCACCAATCAGGGTTGATTTTCACTTGTCAGTGGCACCTCCTTTTCCACAGGTATTTAAGCATTCAGGGATCTCCATGGTTTTTTCTTTGGTTACCGAGAGAAACCACTGACCATCGATGTATTGATCATCAGCTGGCCTAATTAATAAATCGATTATTAGTTACCGGGAAATTCTGTCTCTTGGGCTTTTCATGCATCTCATCCTCTACCACATAACAACCTTTCAAGTACGGGAAGACTGTGATGGGGTTCACAGATAAAATGAAATGGCTGGATTAGATGACCTTTGAGGACTTGCCCAGTGTCACAGTTAAATCAGCGTCTGCAGCCACATTTGAACCGAAATCCTCCTGACTTCAGGGCTGGTGCGCTGTCCACTGTGCCGCCCAGCTGCCCCAGTAGCTCCCATTCTAATGGAGGGGAACACCACATACAGCTTGAGTTTTACATCTCCTATTTCTTAGTTGTGGGAAGTCTTTCATTTACTTCTCACTTTCCTCGTTTGCAAAATGGAGACGATGACACCCTTAGTTCCTACCTCACCGGTCTGTGAGGCTCAGATGAGGTGACGTAGGTAATATGCTATCAGGTTTTGCTATTAGCTTGCTCATTTTAGGGAGCAGAACGAAGCCCAGAAAGGACAGCTAGTGAGAACCATCTTGCACATCTGCTCCTGGGTGAGATCAGAAATCAGCTTACCTTTCCTTTACACTCTACCACTTGTATGCACATGGTGTCTCCCCCCTTTAGAACGTGAACCCCTGAAGTCAGGAACTGTGTTTGCCTTTCTTAGTGATCAACAGAGTTCAATGTGGTACCGGCACATAGTAAGTGCTTAATAAATGCTTGTTGTTGTTGATGGAAAAGGGCGATTGGAAGCAGGAGTGGGAGACGAGGAGGACTGAAAGTGGGGGAGAGGAGAAAGGTGGTGGATGACGAGACAAGGGGAAAAAGGGGGTGGGGAGCAATCATGGAAGTGTGCGTGGTCTCAGGGATGGTGGATGAAGATAAGGAGGTTCTGGAAAGCGGGGAGAGAGGAACCAGATGATGGAAAAAAGAGAGATCAAAGCAAGTCGACAAGCATTTATTAAGCGCTTACTATGCGCTTTTAAACACTTCCCTAAGCGAAGGACAGTGAAAGGAGAGAGTTGGTCCCTGCCCTCAAAGAGCTCCCATTTTAAGGGTTTTTAGAAAATGAGTGTGCAGAGGGAGGGCAGGCAGTTGTGTCCCGGAAAGAAGGGGTCTGCTTCTGAAAGGTGGGGGGCGGACATGGGTCCAGGAAAGTGGGAAGTGGGAAGGGGAGGGCCCTGGAAAGGCGGAAAGGAGGTGCATTTAGAGCAAGTTATGGGGGGAAAGGGGTTTGGTTTTTTAAAGTGGGGGAAGGTTTGGGGAGCAGGTTCTGGAAGGGGAGATGTAGGGTCGTGGGCCCCCCAAATGAAAAATAAATGTAAGAGTGGGGTCCTGGAAAGCGATAGGGGGAGATTCTTGATGAAGGTCTGGTCTTAGTGGGGGGGAGGCAGGAGGCCTACAAGAAGGTAGGGAGTCTGGAAGGTCTGGAGAAGGTAGACAGAAAGGCCCTAGAGTGAACTATAAAGGAAGGGAAGGGGTTTGGAAGAGGGTGGAAGGTGGAAGGTGGGGGCGAGGGGAGGGGCAAGGGCGTTAGGTAGAGAAGAGGCGGGGTTTGAAGGGTGGGGGCGGGGAGAGATGGACTGAGGCGGGGTGGGAGGTGGGAGGCAAAGGAGGCGGGGCTCGGAAGAAGGGGGCTCGGGGAGGTGGGATGGGCCGGAGGCGGAGCTTGGACGGAGGGGGACAGGGAGATAGGGTGAGCAGGAGAGGAGGCGGGACTAGGGGAGAGGGGAGGAGGAAGATGAGGATAGACGGTGAAAGGAGGCTAGGCTTGGAAAGTGGAGAGGGTGGAGCTGGGAGGTAGGGTGAGACGGAGCTCAGAAGGTGGGGGCGGGGAGATGGAGTGAGGCGAAGAGGAGGCGGGGCTCAAAGAGCGGAGGAGGGGAGAGATAGGATGAGCGGAGAGGAGGCGGGGCTTGAACCGAGGGGGTAGCTAGATAGGGTGAGACAGCTAGGGGGCGGGGCTTTGGGCTGGGGGGCGGGGCCCGGCGGGGTGTCCGTGCGTGCCGCCCGCGCCGGGTGCGCGAGGAGCGGAGGGGGCGGGGCGGGCTGAGGAGGGCAGGGCCGGGCGGTCCGGAGAGGGCAGGGCCGGACTGGTCGTCGCGCTCGTCGGTCGCGCTCCGAGGCGCTCCGTGGCTCTCCCGGCGGGGGGCGGCGGGTAGCGGGGGCAGGCAGGGGCGCGCGCCGCGGGATCTGTTACCAAGGCCGGTCGGCCTCTCCACCCGAGCGGCTGCCGCGGGCCGAGGCTCGGGCGCCCCCGCCATCTTCAAGGCGGCCGGCCGGGCAGGGCCGGAGGCCGGGGCGCGGGGCGGTCGCGGCGGCGGCGGCGGCGGTGGGCGGGACGGCGGGGCTCCCCCTGCCCGCGCCCCGGAGATGAGGCGAAGATGTCGGTGTCAGGGCTCAAGGCCGAGCTGAAGTTCCTGGAGTCCATCTTCGACAAGAACCACGAGCGGTTCCGGATCGTCAGCTGGAAGCTGGACGAGCTGCACTGCCAGTTCCTGCTGCTGCCGCCCGGCAGCCCGCACCCGCCGCCGCTCACCATCCACTGCAACATCACGGTGAGCCGGGGAGGGGGTCGCAGACCCCCGCCCCGCCCTGCCCTCGCCGCGGGGGGCGGGGCCGCGCGGCCCCCCCAACGGCCGCCCCGCCCCCACCCCCTCGGTGTGGCCCGGGCGGGGGCTCCGGGGGGGGGAAGGGGGAAGGGAAGAGGAGGCCGGAGAGGGGCGCCCCCCCCTCGATCGTGACCGTGACCGTGGGCTGACCCCGGCCGACCTGCCGGGGGTGGGCGGGGCACGGACCGGAGGGAGGCTTCGGGCCGACCCCGGGTCTCCGCACTTGACATCCCGCCGCCTGGGGCGGGGAGGGGCGTCCGGCTAGGGAAAGGGGCGACCCCCTTGAGAAGGCCGGGCCCCTTCCCCCAAGCCCCCGCCGGGCCCAGCATCTCCTTATTTAGCCCTTTAAAGTCCCCCGCGGCCGCCCGGGAGCTGGGCGGGGAAGCCTGGGGGGGGCGGGGGGGTGCCCGGGGGCCGCTTCGGGAGCCCCGGGTCAGCGTTCCACGGGGGCGGGGCCTGGGGGCCGGGGGCCGCCTGGCCCAGCCGGGCCCAGGCCCTCAGCTCCCTCCCCCGGGGGCCGTCCCTGGGAGATCCCTGCAGTCGGAACGGGCCGGCCCCAGTGTAGGACTTCCCTGGACGTGATTGTGCAGAGATGTTAAGGATTCTTTTCTTAAAAACCCCTGTAGTGCTTGAGATTTGGTCGTGGGGAAGGCCCTCAGCACCCGGCTTTATATTTATTTTTAAATAATCCTGACAGCACTGGTCAGGATGAGGCTGTTTGGGGCACATCCTAACGGGAGTCATAGTTACATCTTGGTCTTTGAGCTGAAAGGTCTTTTCATCCCCTTCAAGGGACCAGAAGGCCTGACGTTTGACCTTATGGCTAGTGGGGAGAAAAGGGTTTTCTAATAGCATCATGTTTGTGTGTAAGGGTGTGTAACGCATACGTCCATTTCAGCATAGGGAAGAAACAAATCCTGTGTGGTGTGAGATAGGTTGTGTTGTGCTCTAGTAATTAAGATGTGCAAAAATGCTTGACGTATGGGTGCAATGATTACCCCCATTTTACAGATGAGGAGAGAAGGCTGAGAGAGGCTTGCCCTGGGTTACTCAGCTAGTAATTGCCTGAGGCAGAATTTGAACTCAGGTCTTCCTGACTCCTAAATCCAGCTCTCTATCCACTATCCTGGAAGGTGAGAGATCTGGGTTACTAGTTTCAGATTTGAGTTCAACAAACTTGGAAGTCCCTCTGTCATTGTCATCCTATACTATAATAAATACCCTCCAGGGTATTTCTGATTCCCTCAGTGACTTTACCACTCTGCCAACATTCCACTCCACCCCCTGTCATCATCCTCATAGAGCTGGAGCCATCTGACCCAACTCTCATTTTACAGAGGAGGACACTGGAGCCAGGGAGCTTAGTGACTTGCCCAAGGCTACGAAGGAAGCAGGCTTCCAGTACTGGAGATTTGGAGAGCCCTCTGCAGGAGTAAGAAGTAGTGAGGGCAGTCAAAGACTGAGAGGCTATCTATAAGGCTTAGACAGGTGTTTCATATGACATGCAAGCCTAGTCATATATATGTGCCTCATGAGTGCTTTAAGAAGAGGGTTGGGAGGCAACAAATACACTGGAAAAAAAATTAAATTATATTCTAAGAATCAGGAAAGGAATAGTTACATCAGTGTGAGATTCACTTCTGAAACCATTGTCTGTGGTCAGTTCATCAGCTTGTTAGAGAAAATATTAGAATCAATTCCAAATGCGGGGGAAAAAAGAATTAAAATGAGAAGACAGAGAGTGTAATTGAGGCAACTCCATTCAAGCAACCTGACCTATTTTAGCAAGCTCTTCAAGCTGGGAAATAGATTGTAAAAAATAGACATTGGCACAGACTACCACCATTTCCTCAGGAAGTTTAGCCAGTATAAATCAGTTGTCACAATGAGGAGACAAAATAATCGTTGCAACCACCTCAGCTAGCAAACATTTGATCTGTGCCAGAGAAACATGGCACCCAAGGGCAAGGATGCTTTAGCATCTAAACTCCCTTGGAAAGCTTACAAGAGAGGATTGGGGGAGATGGTGACGTGTCATCTCATAAAGTAGCTAAGGGTGGAGGCAGATAGAAGCTTCAGTAATGGATGGTGAGACACCCAAGTAAACCCACTCATGATCCCATGAGAGTTTGAAAATGAAAATGAAAGGACACTCATCAGGAAAAAAAAAATGAAAAAGGCCTTGCTAGATGTCTTTAAGGCCCTTTTTCCTCTATCAGTGACAGTATATCAATGGCATTTGTATTCTAACATCATAATGACTGTTGGATGAAGAAGCAGAAATACACCAAGGAAAACAAAGATGGAAAGACCAGGCGGACTGGACTGAATATGTAACGTTTGAGAGTGTTGAGGGATCAGAGAGGGAGGATACCAAACCCTTGTAAAAAATCATGGATCTCTTATTATTTAAGAAAGGGACTGGGGATCCTATGAAAATGCCAGTAGCTCTTTACCTATATGCCTGCTTAGGCATGGAAGCTATCCTTGAGGAAGGTATGAGATTGAATAGGAAGAATGTCAGGGACTGTAGTATCTATTTGGATCATCCTTTTGGCACATTTCCTTGACCTGTTCAACTTCTGTGACTTCTGTCCACTGCTTCAGCTCCCACCGTGGTCACGCATTGGAGCTCATCATCATTCTTCAGCTGTCCTACTTCTGAGAAATTGACTCCAAAGGCTTCTTCTGCCTTTGCCTTCTCTTGCTCTCTTTATTCTTGTAAATTTGCCTTTTGCCCTTGTTATGACCTTTTTTTGTCTTGATTCTTTCCCCTTCCTCAAGCCCATTACCCCTGTTTTGGTTTTGCTTTTGTCTCTACCCGTTCTTGACCTAATCTGCCAATTTTTATTGTTTTTTAAAAAACAAAAAAACAAAAACAACATTTTACCCTCTTAATCCTCAATCCTTGATCGTCTTTTAACATTTATGGATTCTGTATCTGAGTTGCTCAGCAGTCAGTCACAAACGTTGCTAACTTGATCCATTTCAACATCTGTACTATACTCATCTTTACCCACAATGCTACTTCTATTGCAACTATTCCAAATCTCCTCTTAATCCACAATTCTACCCCAACCCCTCATTCCCTAAACCTTTAGAAGAGGACCTTACCTCTTACTTTACTGAAAAATTCAAGGTCATCAGACTATGATCCCCCAAACTGCTTTTTTTCCCTTTTTCTTTCATCTCAGATGATGAATTGGGTCTTGTTCCTTGCCAAAGTTAACCTCTAAACCTATGCCCTTGATCTCATCCTGTCCTTCTTCAACTTTTAATTAACACCATCATTGCCTTTAATCTTAGATTTGTAGATTATTAGAACTGGAAAGCAGAACCAGGAGAACATTGTGCACAGTGACAGCAGTATTGTTCAGTAAAGAACTGTGAATGACTTAACTATTCTCAGAAATACAGTGATCTAAGACAATCCCAAAGGTCTAATGATGAAGCACTATCTACCTCCGAAGAAAGAACTGATATTGACTGAATAGACTTAAGCATGTTATTTTTCACTTTCATTTTTTTCTTTTATTCAAGTTTTCTTATACAAAATGACATAATTGCACCTCTATAACCTATATCTGATTGCTTACTGCCTCAGGGAGGGGAGAGAAAGGGAAGGAAGGATAGAATTTGGAACTCAAAAATTTAAATAAAAATGTTGTTATTAAATAAAAAAAATAACTGGAAAGGAAGACCATAGCAATCTTCTAAGACACACCTTCATTGTACAGATAAGAAAATTGAGATCTAACAGGGTTAATGACTTGACTAATGTCACCACCACTACTACTCCACCACCACTACTCCACTCCCACTACTACTACCACCACCTGACATTTACTTGGTGCTTTTAGGTTTGAAAAATACTTTACATACATTATCTTATTTGAGACTGGAACACAAATCTCTTGCTTTATCCAGCCTTTTTCTAATTGTCCCATATTCAGTCTCTCCCTCTAATTACTTTCCTTCTGCCTATATATATATATACACTTAAGTAATCATAATAGTTCACATTTAGATAATGCTTTGAGATTGCAAGCTCTTGGTATAATTATCCCATTTGATCCTCATAGCAACCCTGTGAAGTAGTTGTCTGTCTCCATTTTACAGTTAAATAAGTGAATGAATGAAAAAGCATTTATTAAGTGCTAACTGTGTGCAAAGCCCTGGGGACATAAATAGAAAAGTAAATCCTTTGCCCCAAGAAGCTCATACTCTAATGGGGGAGACAACACATAGAAGGCTTCATCTGGGAGTCAAATTTTTCTCCCTCCCTCCCCCCTCCCTAAGACAGCAAGTAATCTCATATAGGTTATATATGTGCAATCACATTAAACATATTTTTGCATTAGTCATGTTATGAGAGAAGAATCAGAGCAAAAAGGCAAAACCTCAAAAAAGAAAAACAACAACAAAAACAAGAGAAATAATATGGTTCGATCTGCATCCAGATTCAACAGTTCTTTTTTTTTCTGGATTTGGAGAGCATTTTCCATCATGAGTCCTTTGGAACTATCTTGGACCATTGTATTGCTGAGAAGAATCAAGTCTATCACAGTTGATCAACACACAATGTTGTTGATACTGTGTACAGTGTTCTCCTGGTTCTGCTCATCTCACTCATCAGCAGTTCAAAAAGGCATCGTTTTTAATGTTACGTCCACTGATAAAATCATATCCATATCTGGTGTTGAATTGTTCCATAGGCGAGAGGCTTTGATGAGAACTTCATTTCCTGGGACTTCAGTAACTGTGACTTTAGAGCCCATAGAAGAAGTTGCCAGGCTGTCAGGACCTGCTTCCAAAGGCAATGGCTTTGAGAGCTGTTGGAAGCAGGATACTAGTCTAGGGGATGCTGCTGCTCCCAGGGTTCTTGGGCTTCCCTGCCATCATTGACAGTTGGTCAAAGACCGGTATTGGTGGTGGCAAGGACAATGGGTTCCTTTTCCACAGTGATTTCTCACCACTGTCTTCTCAAATAATCTTATGCCTTTCCTTTCCCTCTCAGACACATAGGAAGAGTTAATATACACAGGCTGCTTCTGCTTGTTTTACCACCCACTAGCCTTAGTATGTCTCCAGTAGGTGCTTAATAAATACTGAACACTGAGTGATTCTGAGTTTCTAATTCCCCCATCTGTGCTTTTTCACTACCTCAAATTATCTTATATTTACTTATTTTTGTGTCTGTGTAAGCTTCTTAAGGGTACTCTGTCATCTTGTTTTTGTTTTGCTTTTGACCTTGCCTTGCATGTAGAAAGTGCTTAATAAATGTTTATAGAATTGAATTCTCCTTCTCTTTCTGTGGTTACTTTTCTGCCTCCTAGAGTCTCCCTCCAAGTTAGGTCCCTGCTGTCTCCCCTTGGCTGGCTTCTCGCTGGCACCTCACATTGAGCCTGTCCGAAATGTAAACACATCCTCTCTTCCTTTTGCCCAAACTGTCTCACCTCAATCTGCCTCTTTCAGTGGATGGTTCCCCCATTCTCCTACTTAGCCAGCCAAGTCCTAGGATCCAACCTCTTTTCCTCTTCATTGCGCATTTCACCCTGGAAGCCTCCACCTCAGCTTTGTTCAGTTTCTACTGCCCCAAGCCTGCCCATAGAATAAACCTCACCAGTTTCTCTGCTTTTGTTCTTCAAACAACTTGATCTCAGGCTCCCACCTTTTGCATTCATGTATTTTCTTTCTTCAGGCCTCTTCTCCACGTGCAGAATGGTCTCCTCTGCCCGATGGTCTGTTTCTTCCTTTAAATCCCAGCACGGATGCTAACTACTTCTATAAAGCCTTCCTTGATTTTTTTTCCCCTCTTCCTTCCCAAGAAGCAAGCTCTTCTGTAGTTAATCCCATGTCGCTTATCTCAGTATTATCATTATTAGCTGTTATAGTATAAATACCTTCAGGACAGAGACTCATTTTTGTCATCTAGTATCCTCCACAGTTCATTATACATTTACTTGATGTTGCTTTAAATGAATTTTTTTTTCCATTCTGTGCTTCAGTTTCCTCATCTGTAAAATGAGAGGATGGGAATTCCTTTCCATCTGGCTAAGGTTTCCTTCTAGTTAACAACTGTCAAACACTTCTTCCCCTAGCTAATCAGAAGGATCAATCTGCATTCCTTTGGTTAAGGTGCTCAGGCAGGTTTCTGGTGTGAGAGGGAGAGAGTAGCTAAAACTAAATGTCTGGGTTTCTCCTAGAAATCTATTTTAATAATTATTTTCTCACAATATTGAATAGTCAGGAAAGTGGGGGGTGGATCAGAGAGCATTAAATAATAGGCAGAGTAATTTGAATTTAATTCGGTAGGCAGTTATAGAATCTTAAGTGCATCAGAAGGGTGACATGGTATTTTAAGAAGATGCATTTGGTATAGACCTTTCTACCAAAGATTTGCTTTATATTAGTGGAATTGTTGGGTCAAAGGGCAGAAACATCTTTATCTCATTTGCAAATTGTTTTCCAGAATGGTTGAAACACTTAGGAACCCAAAAGGCTTTAAAACTGTGCATACCCTTAGACCCAGCAATACCACTAGTAGGTCTATATCCCAAAGAGATCATAAAACAGAGAAAAGGACCCACATGTACAAAAATATTCATAGCTGCTCTTTTTGTGGTAGCAAAGAATTGGAAACTGAAGGGATGCCCATCAATTGGGAAATGGCTAAACAAGTTGTGGTATATGAATGTAATGGAATACTATTGTGCTGTAAGAAATGATAAGCAGATGGATTTCAGAAAAATCTGGAAAGACCTACATGAATTGATGCAGAGTGAAATGAGCAGAACCAAGAAAACATTGTACACAGTATCAACAACATTGTGTGATGATCAACTGTGATAGACTTAACTCTTCTCAGCAATACAATGATTCAAGACAATGCCAAAAGACGTATGGTGGAAAATGCTCTCCACACTCAGAAAAAGAACTATGGAGTTTGAATGCAAACTATGGAGTTTGAATGCAAACTGAAGCATACTGTTTTCACTTTTGTTGTTATTATTCTTATTTATTCCTTCTTGCATTTTTTACCCTTTTGTTCTGATTAATGTGGAAATATGTTTAAAGTGATATTAATGTATAACCTATATCAAACTGCTTGCTGGCCTCGGAACCGAGGAGGGAAGGGAGGATGGGAGAAAAATTTGGAACTCAAAAAAATATCTTTACATGTAATTGCCAATTTGTTCATTATGAAGTGAAACCTAGGGGCAGCTAGGTGGCGCAGTGGATAGAGCACTGGCCCTGGAGTCAGGAGTACCTGAGTTCAAATCTGGCCTCAGACACTTAACACTTACTGGCTGTGTGACCCTGGGCAAGTCACTTAACCTCAATTGCCTCACCAAAAATAAATAAATAAATGAAGTGAAACCTAAAAAATTAGATTTGCATTTTTTCATATTATTTGGAGGGGATTTTAAATACTCAGTGATAGTTTTCATGTCTTTTGAAAAAAGTTTGTTCCTCTCTTTTGACCACTTATCTCTTAGAGATTTGCTCTTAATTTGTATCAGTCACATTATATCTTGGCCATCAGACTTGTTAGATACTGTGAAGATTTTTTTCCCCTCCAACTGACAGTTTCTCTTTATAGTCTAGTTACATTAGTTTTGTTTGTGCAACAGTTGCCCATCTCATTGCTGTAAATCGTGTGAGGGTCTGATCTTAACCCTCAAGAGGTCATCATGCTCCAGTTGTTTTGGGGGTTTAGGGGGTTTTGTTTGTTTAGGGAACATTTGGTTACTGGGTTTGGTTGTTTCTTGGTCTTAACTTTTTTATCCTAAGCCCCCTCCCCATTTTAAAGATGAAGAAACTGAGGCCCAGAGAGATGAAATGATGTGCTGAAGGCCACATACTGCCCATGTCCTTGGCTCCAGAGGCAGGGCTCTTTCCCCTGTGTCTCCATACCATTTTCCCCATGCAAGCCATCCTTGGTAATCCATTGTGGCCTATTACTTGTTGTGGTGAATATTCTGAAATCAAGATGTGCAAAGATTCTTAGGCCTAGAGTATCACTGGGGCATAATTGGGCTCCAAAAGATGGGCTTTTGTGATGGAGAGTAGTTTGGGATTATTGAAAGCAAGGTCCAGTTTCTCACATGTGCCCCAGGCTTGTCTCAGCCTCCCAGTAAGTTCTAGGCCCCGCTGTCTGTCTGGAATGTCAGTCCAAGGTAAATGTACTAAGGGAATAGCCATTCTCTATGGAATCTTAACTCTTTTAAAAAAAACACCAAAACCAGGCGACTAAAACAGCCCAGAAACAACTTCATTCATTCTCACAATGACCTTGTATGGTAGGTGAGGAAACAGGCTTGAAGGGTTTAAGTAACCTGCCAGAAAGACTGGGAAGTTTTCAGGAGTTAAGGGAGGATGTGAGCAAAGGTGTGGAGGTGGGAAATCACAGGCAAGAACCATAGTGCCCAGAAGATGATTGTTCTATGGTGTTCTACACTAGTTAGAGCACATACCCTAATAATGCTACTAATCCGAATTAATGCAAACCTTAAACTTGTGTAGCCCTTTACAGTTTTCAAAAGAATTATGACAAGTGTCATCTTATTTGATCCTTAACCTCAGGAGGTAAGCAGGATAGGTTAATAAAAAAGAAAGACATTAAGCTGGAGTGTATCCAGAGAAGTGAAATCACAATGGAGAGTTAACTATAAAACCAGGGCATGTGATTATGGGTTAAGGGAACTTAGCTTTAGGAGGGATGATGGTCATTTTTAAATATTGCAAGGACAGTCCTGTGGAAGAGAGATTAGGTTTGTTCTGCTTGGCTCCAAAGGATAGATTAGAGAAAGGGGGTGTTTCAGCTGAATTTAAGGAACTGTCCAAAAGTGCAAAGGGCAAAAGATCTAATGGCCTGGATGAGCCAGTACGAGTTGGAGATGGCAGAGAAGACATTGCTGTTCACTTAAAACTTGGTTAGACTTGAGCTCTGAGATTATGAAAGTAGAAATCTTTCACTATTGTATCAGTAGGTTGCTGTGCTTTTGAAAATGTAGAGATGATGGGAAGAGGGTGTGCATAATAGATTTGATCATCAGACCTTGCAACCAGGATGACAAGATAAGCTAATCTTCATTTTGTATTATTTGCCCAGGACAGATTCTTTTTCTAAGTAAAAGACTATTTTCTACCTTTAGAGGAATTTTTAAAAAGTTAAGTTTTTTATTCCTCTTTTTTCTTTTGTTTCAAAATTATGTGTTATGAAAATGTTAGCTCATTGGGTTGGCTGAATTATCTGGGTCTAGAGTACTCCAGCCTTAGGCCAGGGTTTCTTATGTTTTGTCCTGTTCATTGGTACACATTTAACAGTCTATTGAAGCCTATGGACCCCTTCTTAGTATTGTTTTCTACTGCTTAATTATTTGTTTGTTTGGTTTTTCGGGGCAATGTGGGTTAAGTGATTTGCCCAGGGTCACACATAGGTGTCAAGTGTCTGAGGTCAAATTTGAACTCAGGTCCTCCTGAATCCACTGCTTTATTCCACTGCACCACCTAGCTGCCCCAGCATTGTTTTCAAATGTATAAAATAGATAGGATTGCAAAGGAAATCCATCATGTTGAAATACAATCCCAAAATATATTTTTAAAACCAAGTTAAGAACCCCTGCCTTAGGCAAAGCAGTTAATATCTGTGAGCTTTAGTTTTCTCATCTGTGAAATGGGAACGATATTACCTGCTTAGTCTACCTCACAAGATTGTCAGGAGGATCAAATGAGATAATTTATGTGAAAAGCCTTTTAAGACCTTAAAGTTCTGTAAAAATAGAAAGTGTTGATCCATTATCATCTTTACTATTATTAGGCATTGCAGGAGGCAGTGGAGAACACTTCTCAGAAAGGAGTTGGAAGAAGTGGTAGAGGAGGGGTCCTCGATGAGGAATTCCTCTATATTTCAGGGGTTTGCTGTTTTCCTTTACTGCACTGTCTTCATTCTTTAGTTTTCTTGGTCTTTAAACTGAGGGTAAGTAGTTTAATTAGAGCCTTAAGAAGGAACTAAGAGTTTGGACTCAGGACTAGGAGCCCAGTTTTTCTTCTTTCTCCCCCTTTTACTGAACTCCGTAGATGGCTATGGTTTAGTCCAGAAGAGATATTTGTTTTGGATACTCTAAACAATTGAGAGGTTCTACTATATAGACAGCTTCCTTAGTTACTCTCCTTGACGGTGGGGGGAAGGAAGAGGAGATTTCTCTGAAAAGAACAAATGGCAAAGACCTTTTCCTCTTATGAAAAGTGTAACCCTTGGTCGGTTGTGAGTTTGTCCTGAAATGCCGACTAGCCTAGAAACCCTAGAAAAAGGAGAGCTCCAAATAGATTTCATTTTAGTAATTAACAAATAAGTCACTTGGAAATAAGACCTGCCAGTGAAAAGCTTCTTGAACGCTGGGTAAGCAGAGGCCATGGCTTGTGGTTCCTAAAATAATGCACTCAGTCCCTGTAGGCTTGTCTCCCAAGAGATAGACTGCAAAAGGCCTGAAGTTGATCATTTTTTTTTTTTTTGCTGTGCCGTGTCTCCATCATCAGTTGTGTCCTTACCGCTTTTTCCTTGATGCTGCTTAGGGTCCTTTTTTCCTCAATTTCCATCTTCCTACAGATAATGATTCAAGGCACAACAATGAAATTAAAAGTGATCCTTGTTTCAGAATATTGAGGATTGAAAAATGATTTTCTTATCTTCAGATTTTGCATAGGAAATTACTGACCTGTTTTCCAAATGCTTTATCACCTCTGCATCTGTGGTCTCTAGCTATAGCAGACGTTGAGTTTCTTGCTTACCTAGAATAGAACATCCGAGGTCTCCTGGTCTACCTTTACCTGAACAAAAACCCTCTCTGTAACATACCTAGCAAGTGGTTCATCATCCATTGAAGACCTCCAGTGATGGGGAAACTCGCTACTTGACAAGGCAGGCCTTTTTGCTTGTGGACAATGCCATTTATTAGGCAGTTTGTCCTTAAGTTGCTTCTCTACAACATCTGCTCTGAGCTAGTTTTGCTCTTGAGGCCAAACAGAAATAAGGCTAATTCCTTTTCCACATGAAATCCCTTCAGATATTCCCAAAGCACTACTTGTATCAGGTACCACTTTATGTATCTTAATCACAGTTTATTGGATGAGCCATTGGTCATTTGGAGATTTTTAAATTGTACTTAAGTTGTCCATCTGACTAAAGTGAGAAATAACCTCTGGACAGCAGCTGTGTTCCACTGTTGTATTTCTGATGTCAAGAGAAAGAGAGGAAGACCTTCCAGTCTTCCAGCTTATCAGGTGGACCTGGCAAGGCATGACTAGGATGGAAGGACATGGAAGAGTATGAGCTGAATTCTGGAGAGAATTGCTCAAACTGAGGATGAGGTCAGGGATCCGAGTGTGAATCTTCTCATGTTTTCTTTTCTGTTCGCCTATACCACCTGGTGATTTGCCCACCCATTTTTTTGAGCAACATAATTTAAAAAGTTGTCTTTATTGTCACCTACAAGGATTTGTAAACTGATTTTTAGCTTTTTGTTTTTTGATTACTGAAGAGTTAATAAAAGTAACAACTGGAGTCATCACAACCCATTTGAAAAGGTGCCAGAAATTGAGCTTTGTGCCTGGCAGTTGTGCTGGTTTTTGCCATGAGAGCAATGCCTTCTTTGTTCTGAATTATTGGATTTGGTATGTGGCAGTCTAGAGATGCCCGAATCTAGATAGATGTTTGCAAACCAGGTAAATCCTGCTCTCCTTAAGTTTAGAGCAGTCAGTCAGACATCCTAGTATTTACTCAATTAGCCTTGAGCAGTGCTTCCACTTACTTAGGGATTCTGGATAGGTAATGAACCTGTCAGTTCATTAACTTAGAGATATCTTGGGTGAGGAAGCTCTTTGGACCTATGCCCATTGTCCTTATCTTTGTCAGAGCTGCCTGGAGCACTGGGGAGCCCTGCATCTCCCAGCCTTTTTCTCCGTTAAGCTGCTCCCTATTATTGTTGTCAGTGTTCATTTTCAAAGAGGCTAATTCATCATTGCTCCACCTCTTAGGAAGGTGCCATCTGATTTTGCTTTGGTATTTTCTTACTTCATTTTTCCTTTTTGTTGTTATTATCCTAGAAATTGTGCAGAGAGTTTTACCCTCTTTTTTTGTTTTTTGGTTTTTTTTTGTTGTTTTTTTTTTAAGCCTTTACTACTGGGAGTCTTATAAACAGCCTCAGACATTTTTGTGCTGTGGGCCAGGCAGCCTGGTCTACAAGGCCAGAAACAGTGGAACTTTGGGATTCAGGAGGCCTGAGTTAGAGGTTCCCATGGTTCTGGCTTTTGACCTTTTTTTTCTTCTCTCACCTTCCCTTTGCAATTTTATTCACCACTTTAGTTCAGATGACTCTTTTTTTTTTTTTTTTTTTTTTTTTTAGTGAGGCAATTGGGGTTAAGTGACTTGCCCAGAGTCACACAGCTAGTAAGTGTTAAGTGTCTGAGGCCGGATTTGAACTCAGGTACTCCTGACTCCAGGGCCGGTGCTTTATCCACTGCGCCACCTAGCCGCCCCTCAGATGACTCTTAAGATTTTTATCTCAGGGCTATGAGGAAACAGGCATTGTAAATACATTGTTTATGGAACCACAGACTGGCTGTTAGAAACATTTTGGACAGTGTTATACAGCAAGTCACAAAACTGTTAATACCCAGCACTTCTCATGCTAGGACTCTATCTTAAAAAAAAAAAAATTCTTTAAAAAAAATCCATATATAAAAAAATACTCGTGATTGCTGTATTTGTAATAGCAAAAAATTGGAAGTAACATATATGCCCAGCAATTGGAGGATGCCTGAGTAATTGTGGTAAATTTATGTAATGAATTGTGGAACTCGAAGAATTGATCCAAATGAAGCATATGAGGAAATAAGGAAAAACCCATACAAAGGGATCCAGATGAAAGTCACTGAAATGATAAATGCAGGGACTACAGGTAGAGCTTTTAAAAAAGGGAAATGGGCCAAAGGCGGTACAATTTGGGGCACGCGTGGGTGGCAGGGAGCAGCCCAGAACAAGAGCATTTTATCTGCTTGCTATCTGCTAATGCACTTAGTTCTTCTTCCTATTAAAGGTTTCAGGCATGGCATAGTAGAAAGGACATTGGCTATGGAGGCCAAGGATGGGACTTCATATCCTGCCTTTGAGGTTATTGGCCCTTTAACCCTGGGCAAATAACCTCATTTCCCTGGGCCTCAACTTCTATTTCTGAAAAATGAGGGGATTCAGTGGTTTCTGAGGTTATTTTGTATGTTCATTTGATTTTTGTTGACTGATAGGGTTCATCTCTTCTTGATCTCCAGACTGCAGTAATTGCCTTGACATCAGCCCCAAACCACATGCTTACCTTTCTCCTTAACGGATTCAGCTATGACCAGAGGCTCCAGGTTGCCTCTGCCTCCTCCTTCTCTCATACCAGTTAGGGGACAGCTCATTGATTCCACCCCTGAAGCTTTCCATAGATTTCCCCACACACACACATACATATCTACTATCTACTCCAGGTCTTCATTGCCATCAGCCTAGGTTGTCTTTGTAGTAACCCCCTCATAGTGTTTTTTTGGGTTTTGGGTTTTTTTAGCAGGCATAGTTCAGTTTATTCATTGTTTATAAAAACCATCTTATGTGGTTGCCACAGCAGCTGCCTGGGTCCTCTGGACAGACACCCGAGTGTGAGTCTTCACAAGATGGCTGGTGAATTCCTGATAGGGAGACTTAGTAAACCCACTCTCCTTCCACAGGTCTGGGGTTAGGTAGCTGTATGTTTTGGAGATGGCATCGAAGGTAGCTTTAGCAAAGTTGCCCAGAGTGGCAGTACAGCCCCTTGCAGAAGTGTAGCAGTCATCAATTCCAGCCATCATCAGGAGCTTCTTAGGCACAGGAGCTGAGACAATGCCAGTACCTCGAGGGGCAGGGATCAGGAACACCAAAACTGATCCTTAGCTCCCAGTGACCTTGCAGGGCACTGTGTGAGGCTTGCCAATCTTGTTCCCCCAGTAGCCACATCTCACAGGAATGATGGACGGCTTGGCCACAATGATAGCACCATGAATGGCTGTGGCTACTTCCTTGGAGCACTTGACACCCAAGCCAACATGGCCATTGTAGTCGCCAATGGCCACAAAAGCCTTGAACCTGGTACGTTGTCCAGTTCTAGTTTGTGTCTGAACAGGCATGATCTTCAGAACCTCATCCTTCAATGAAGACCCCAGGAAGAAATCCATGATCTCAGATTCCTTAATAGGAAGGGAGAAAAGATAGATGTCCTCCAAAGACTTGATCTTCATGTCCTTGACGAGGTGGCCCAGCTTGGTGACAGGAACCCACTCCTTGTCTTCAGCCTTTCCTCTGAGGCCCGAGGCCTTGGCCAGGCCTTGACCTCGGCCCGGGGCCTCCAGCTCTTCCTGCAGCACCCGTGTCTTCCGCCATTTGGTGTTCATTAGAAGTAGAAGCCCCCTCATAGTGTTTTGTGTTAACACTACTCTCCCCTCTCTCTCCTCCTCATCCCCAGATGATCTATCTTTTTTTCTGCTGTCATAACAAACATTCTTATACATAAATACACACCAATTTACTCAGCTAAAAATGTTGGGTTCCTTATTGTTTACCAAATAAAATTCATGATCCTTTGCTTGGCCTTCCATAATCTGGGCCCACCTTCCTTTTCTCTCCTATTAAGCCTCTCCTCACACTACACCCTGTAGCCAAACTAGACTCCTCCCCTTCTAGATGGGTGCTTACATGGACCTTCCATCCCTATTTATCCTTCTGCAAAATGGTATTTTTAGGCATCAACTTTCCCCTGGTGAGAGTAGAGTATAATATAAAGGATTTCTGCCTCTAGGTCGACCCTGCTTAACACAGCTAATTTGTTAGAAGAAAACATGACTAGGCAAACTCACGTTACAGGGTGCAGTTATTATCTCTGTACAATCATATTGCTAGGTTGTGTGAGGTCAGAGAGGATCACAATGTATTAACTAAATTATTGTGCAGCTGTTAAGTAGGGTCAGGGTCTCTACTTATAGTCTCAGATGAGCCAAAGGAGCCTTAGTTTTGTAGCTAAGATTTGGGTTGTTGTTTAATTTCCCTTGGCCTGCTCTTTGATTCAGTTGACCATAGCCTGTTAGTCACCTTCATGAAGCTTTCCCAGAATCCTCCCCCACCCTCAAATGATCTCCCTCTTAGTTTCAAATTACTCATAGCAGTTTGCCTAGATTCTGGTTTTGCACTTCCTTTGGTTTCTTTTGTATCTACCTTGCATCACAGCACATACTTATTTGTGTAATTCTCTACCTGTCATTCTCCTCTCCCCTTCCTCTCCCCTCCTCCATTAGACTATGAAACCTTTGAGTGGGGCCTGTGCCCCATCTGATTCCATCCTCACTACCTGGAGCAGCCCCATGCTCCTAGGTACTGTATATGACAAATCTGGGGCTTTTAGTGGATTGCAGGCTGAAGTATGAGTCACCACTGTGATGTGGAGGCTACAAAAGAGTGAGTGTCAGCTCGGACTATGTTAAGAGAAGCATTGTTTCCCAGGAAAGAGTTGAAAGTCCCTCTTCGATCTGCCCAGAGCCAAACCCAGTCTTAGCATAACACAGTTTAAGAGGGCTGTTGATAATCTGGAGATTGTCCAGAGGAGGGTGACCAGGCTAGGAAAGCCCTTACATACTTACCTGTCATATAAGGCTCAGGTGAAAGAGCAGAGAGTGTTTAATGAGAAGAGACAACTGGGGGAAGGGAGGGGTGGCAGGAGATGAGATCTGTAGCCAAGTGTTTGAGGGGCTTTCGTGTAGAGGATGGATTGGGTTTCTTCACTCTGGCCCCAGAGCAGCAGAGCCAGGAGCAATGGGGATAGAAATCAAAGAGGCAGAGTTAGTCTTGATGCCAGGAAAACGCTTTCTAAAAATAACTTGGCCTTGAGAAGTGGTCGATTCGTCTTTACTGGAGGTCTTCACAAGGAGGTGGTATGATCACTTGCCAAGAATATTATAACGAGGATTTCTTTCAGGTATGAGCTGGACTAGATGTCCCTTCTAAGTTCTGTGATAAATGCTTATTCACTTAAATTGTTGAATTTAACAGTTTAGAACCTTACTTTGTAGGGGGCAGCTAGGTGGTGCAGTGGATAGAGCACTGGCCTTGGATTCAAGAGGACTTGAGTTCAAATTCGGCCTCAGACACTTGACACTAGCTGTGTGACCCTGGGCAAGTCACTTAACCCTCATTGCCCCACCCCCCCCAATTTTTTTTTTTAATTTAAGAACCTTACTTCCTTTCCTGATACCTCTATTTGGTTTTAAATTGTGCTTTAGTTTGTTATCCTATATGCAGTTCTGATGAAACTATATTCCTTGATAAATATGAGTTTTTATAGTTTCTTAGGGAAGAAATAGTCTAGTGGAAAGAACACTAGATTGGGACTAAGGGAGGGCCAGGTTTGAGTTCTGTCTCAGTCAGTATCTATCTAACTGTGGATTCATGCAAATCCTTTTAGCTCTCTGTATCAGCTTCTTCATCTGCAATTTGAGGGGACTGGAGTAGATTATCTCTAAAATCCTGTGAATTCAGAAGCCATTGGTTTAGAATTGGAAGGGATTGTAAAGGTCATCATCTGAGTCCTATGCCTTCATTTTATAGATGAGAAAGTCAGTGATGCCTAAACTCACAGAGACAGTCCTCTGGTTCCTGGTGCATTTTGCTCTCCTGCCCCTACTGCTCTCCATATTTCTAACTTATTCTCAGATAGTCTGTGTTTAACTAGAACTAGTGGACATTTGCTGTCTAGAAGAAATGAAGGAAACCACCATTCTTCCCTGGCTAGCCTCCATTCGGGTATCTTTTTTCTGTACTCCAACTTCTGGTACCTCTTGGTCTGTGTTGCTTAGAGTGCTGTAGATCCGGTGCCCAGGCAGAAGAGGTTGGTTTTCATGGTATCACTGCCATTCTTATAGTACTTTGGATATGAAGAGAACGCAGCAGAGAACACTCGATGAAGGTTCTCTAAGCCTTGTTTCATTTTTTTCATGTGGCTAGTGAAATCAGTTAGCTTACTCATTTGGTATGAATATATTCATAGTTACCTGATGCTGGACCTGTTTCCAAAGCTGAACTTATCCATTTTTGAAGAAAGAAAACACTCATTTAACAAAGAAAATCAGTTCTAGTTAATGGAAGCAGTTACTTTATTGTTACCTAATCAATTATGATCCAATGTGATTCATTAACCTTCAGTGTTAAGATGAATAGTTTTCATTCCTTTCCCTGTTCAGTTGGTCTTTTGAGAAGATGAGACTAGGAATGTATAAATTGACTCCAAAGAGTAAGAAGAGATCTGCTGATGGAATTTTACAAAAGCTTTTCTCTGAATGCTCAGGTTATACCATAATTATCTTTGAGTGCTTTTGTGTGTTGAGAGCAATATCTTAAGTCCCCTACTCCCATGCTGGTTGGGTTAGTTTTTTCTTAAAAGGTATTGAGACCATCATTGGGATTTGATTGCTTTCGGGGACTAAGAATTCTGGTGGTTGACATTATTTCTGGTTACCTGATTTCAAACATCTATGTGGGCCTCAGCCTGGCTCTGAGGTTTGGTAGACAAACCTTGATGGGAAACTCAGGCAGGGAAGCGTTACTCAGCTTAATCACCTTGCAGTGTCCTTGACAGGCATCATGATGGAATATCCTGCCCTTCTATGGCCAAGTAAGTCTCCTTTTGTTCATTGTGGAATAAATTATTAGTGTCTCATTTGGTCCTAATATTGTACCTAAACCCCCCACTTGGGGATTGGCCAAAGCAAGAAGAGCTTGGAAAGAAACAACATATTCCCTTTCTTTTCCTTTTCTCACACCACCCTGTTCCTCAGGTTCCTATATCTCCATGTTTTGAACCATTTATACCATATATATATATATATATATATGTGTGTGTGTGTGTGTGTATGTGTGTGTGTGTGTGTGTGTGTGTGTACTTAAATTCACTTCTTAAGATATATAGTTTTCCTTTTAGCATAATTTCTTTTTTAAAAAATAGATTTTTACTTATTTCTTTTTACTGATCTTTAGTTTTTATAACACCTACATTTCCTGCTGTATCCCTTCCCCTCCTCCTTCCCAGAGTACCATTCCTTAAATAGAATGTTTTTAAGAATATGAAAAATTTAGCAAAAACAATCCACCCTTCAACAAAAGTTTAATATCATGTATTGTTATACATCTACAGGCCATTCCCTCTGCAGAGGAGTTGGGCGAGGTACCCTCTTATATCTCTCCCTCAGGGTCAAGTTCTTAGGTATTAGGATTTTGCAATATTCAGCTTTGACTGCTTTATGTTATTCTTTATTTATATTATTGTAGTCATTGTATATATTGCTCTCCTGGTTCTGCTTACTTTACTTTGCATGAGCTCATGTATTCCTATGCCCCTTGGTATTCATCATCTTTGTTTCTTACCCAGTAATAGTCCATATTCATGTACCAGAATTTGTTTAACCATTTGGAAATCGACGGGCATCTACTTTGTTTTTATTTTTTTTGCTACCACAAGAAAGTGCAGCTAAAAGTATTTTACTATATATAAGGTCTTTATTTTTTGTCGTAGAGATCTAGGCCTAGAAGTGGAATCTGTAGGTCAGAGGGTATGGGCATTGTTTTCACTTTGATGCATAAGCCAAATTGCCTTCCAGAGTGGTTGGACTGTGTGCCTGCCTTTTCCCAGCCCTTCTGTCATTGACTATTCCCATCTTTTGTCATCTTTGCCAGTTTGCTGGCTATAAAGTCAAACCTCAGGATTGTTTTGATTTGTAGTTCCAGAATTAGTGATGAACATTCTTCCATACGGTTGTTAACAGTGTGTGATTCTTTTGAGAACTGTATGGAACACTTCGCTTTTATAAAGGGGTATTTTAATGGCCATTTTATATATGTATCTGGAAACAAAACAGTTGCATATTTGGGAAATGACCATATAAATTTTGGTATATATGCAATGGAATACTACTATGCCACAAGAAATGATGAATATGAAAAATACATAGAAATGGAGTTAAGTAGAACTAGGAAAATAATTTATACAATGACTATGGCAATGGAAATGGAAAGAATAAGAAACTGAAACTGACTGCTATGTGATTATAGTCACCATCATTGTCCTTAGAGAAGATAAGAGAACATTTCAGAGGTGGGAGACTGTTGGTACAGAACAAAGCATTTACTATCAAATGCTGTCCATGGAGTTAATTTTGCTGAATTACTTTTTTTTTTTTGGTTTTGGTGGAGCAATGAGGGTTAAGTGACTTGCCCAGGGTCACACAGCTAGTAAGTGTTAAGTATCTGAGGTCGAATTTGAACTCAGGTCCTCCTCAATCCAGAGCCAGTGCTTTATCTACTGCGCCACCTAGCTGCCTCCTAAATGACTTTTAAAAAATTATATTTTAGAAGGGTTGGCTCACTATTTTTTTTGCGGGGGGGGGGGGGGGAGGGCAATCCATGTTAAATGGCTTCCCCAGTGTCACATAGCTAGTAAGTTGGGGAATGCACAGGACCAGCTGCACACACAGTTAGAGTTCATGGCCCAGTGGGAATTTTTAAAAAACACATACTATAGCCAAATGTGAATATGGCACAAAAGCTCTGGATGCCCTGAGTGTAGCAAAGAAACTTAAGGACACAAGAAGAGTTTTTAAAAGCCATCCTAAGGAAAAGAGGAGTTTTAAGAAGGGATACCCTTTCTCACTGCCCGACACCCCCTTTACCTGCTTGGGGTGCTTGGGATGATGATAATCATTAATAATAGCCAACAGCACCTTACATATGTTATCCCATTTGATGGTCACAGCAAGTAAGGCAGACATAGGTGAAGTGACTTTCCCAGGGTCACACATTTTATAAGTGTCAGTGACAAGATTTGAACTCAGTTGACTCCAAGGCCTGTACTATAGACAGAGCAAGCATTTATTAAGTGCTTTCTATGTACCAGGCGTTGGAATACAAATACAAGCAAAAATAAAGACAATTTCTGCCCTCCATGAGTCTATATTCTAAAGGGCTGAAGGGCTGAAGGGCTGGGGGTGGGGGGGATTTTCAAGGGGCAAGATAGAAAAGTGCAGAGCATGTGAATAGGGGAGAGGAGTGGACATGACTGGCTTGGGAGTTGGTAGGCATTGCACACTAAAGAGGCATCTTCCAAGGTTAGGTGGAGAAGTCTGCAGTGTTGCTCTCAGAGCTAGGAGAGGGACCTAGACAGTAACTGTGACAGTAGACTCCTAGGACATCTAGCAACGAAACGGATGTTAGAAGGCTTTGAGGTCAGAGCCTTGTTTTACAGATGAAAAAACTGAGACCTACGTATAGACCTGAAAAAAAGGATAGTAGAAAATATTGAAATTGAATCATTTTGTAAATGCATTAGAAAATGAAACAAAAGGTGAAGTTTTATAATTATTATTATTACCATGTGTATTAAGAAAATCAGAAGAGATGAGCTGTTTTCTGATTAGGAAAAAAATCATTTGGGGAGGGCATACACAAGAAGAAAAATAACTTTGTAAAAAGCTGTGCATGTGAAACCTTGAGTTTTCTGTGGAAGGCTACTTTTTTGCCTTTAGCCTGCTTCTATCTCTTGGCACTAACTGGCACCGAAGATGTTGTTATTCACAACTGACTTTTCAGAATTAATGCTTGTTAGTTAATTTGACAGGCAATTTTGTTTTTTGTTAATAACAGCCATTCTTTTCCCACCACTCCCTAGTCTACATTCTGCCCTCCAACTTGTCCATGTTGGCCTCCCTCTGCCAGGCTTATAACTCCTCTCCTGGTCCCCAACTCAGTTACCTTGAAGCACCCAAACCACACCCAGCTGCATCTCCCAATCTAAAACCCCATGAGACCAAGCTTATCTCTCATTCAGACAAACAACTCACTCTTCCTTCCTCCCTGAGGAAAAAAAAATACTTTAAAAAACACAAGTAGAATTTTAGGCTTATTATTATGAAGCAGATTTAAAGACCTGGAAGAGAGATCAAAAGCTAGATGAGGGGAATTACTTTAAGAAAATAAGAATCCATATATTCTGTTTCCAATTAGTGAGCTGCTTGGCTTGTTCTGATTATATTTTAATAAAGAAAAGCAGAAAAATAGCCCTTGGTAGGTTTTTGAAAATTCCTAGAAGCTATTTTTGATACTTTGAAAAATCCCTGTTTTCATCTGCCTGGAGTATTCCCATAAAGTAGGTGCTTTCCTTTGGGCAACTCTAATTTCTAGACATTTGCAGCTGAGGCTTTATTATTCAGCACTAAATTCCCTCTGGGTTGTAAGGCCAGTGGTCTGGAACTCATTGCATATTTTTAAAAAGTTAATATCATGAATCTATTTGCAGTATAATGATCTAAATCTTTGTTTCTCTTCGCAAACAAAGACTTGTTAATCCTATTAGGGATTCATCTGAACAAAAGGACAAAGGACTGCATAGATTTCTTTTCCAGACTCATCGCTTGGGACTAGTAACGCCCTATTTTTAATGGCATTTGTTTGCTAAAGATGCCCAGGAACATAGATATGCTCCTGATGTAAATACAGTTTAGGATTGGTTTGTCAACTAGTGAGTAGGGTTTGGTTCATTGGTTTGTAAGTTTGTTACAGAAAGGAAGAGTTCATGTGATTTTTTTCTTAATATGTGGTAATTTCTTTCTTTTTTTTTTTTTTGGTGAAGCAATTGGGGTTAAGTGACTTGCCCAGGGTCAAACAGCTAGTGTCAACGGTCTGAGGCCAGATTTGAACTCAGGTACTCCTGAATCCAGGGCCAGTGCTCTATCTACTGCGCCACCTCGCTGCCCCAATATGTGGTCATTTCTTTCAGAGTTTATACCCCTTTCCGCAAATTTGAAACTTTGAGCATTTTGTGTTTTCATTTGAGCAGAACTCAGATGCCACCTCCTTCTTAGCAGATTTCCAAGCACCCCATCCCCATTTCCTCCCCACCCAAGTTAGAAATGATCTTTACTGTCAGACTCCCAGCTTCTGAATAGCCCTACCACTAGCCTACTGCATAAAGGTTGTAGTCCTTTATGTCTTTACCTCTCTTCCAGTAGCTCACATAGCGCTCTGCACACACAAGACACTTAATGTTTATTGAAATGGAACAAAACATGGGAATGACTCTCAACCATCAGATTTCTTCAGCTGCCTGAAAGCATGGACTCGACTTGGCCCCAGGTTTGATCAGCTATGGCTAAATTATTTTTAGTTATGAGGACTTGCCATCCGTGCCAGTTACAAGCTGAACGTCCTGAATTGATGAGAGGGGGACTGCTTGGTGGTCCTTGAGCGTCCTGTGAGAGCACAAGTAGAAATGGAGATAACCATTGATGCAAGAAGCCCCAGAGGAGGAGGCAGTTGCTAGGTGGCCATGTCAGTGGGAGGAAGAGGGACCATTGTGCAGGAGACAGAGGAAAAGGGCATGGCAGTGGGGCATGCATCCCTCCTCAGTGCGGGCCTCTTGTTGACAGAGGTCATGCCCCTTAATTTTGTTGTCCCTGGAGCCCAGCACTATGTAATTAATATAGTAGGCAGTGAAGGTTGGGCTTGGTTGACTGGAGTCTCTTCTGTGGGCCAGTTGTTGTTACAGATAGAGTGAAATTAAGACAGAGTTTTCTGCTTTGATTCTAGTGTTAGAGATTTGCTAAGAGCTGTAAATGTCAGCTCATTTGATCCTCATAGCAACCCTGTGGGGGAGGTGTTGTTATTAATTTCATTTTACAAAAAAGAATAAATGACTTGCCCAGGATCACATAGCTAGTGAGTGTCCTAGGCAGTACTTAAACTCAGGTCTTCCTGACTCCAAGTCCAGTGTGATTTATATGCAGTGATTTTATGTGTATGTATGATGTGCACGTGTATACACACACACAAAAGACAGTGATCCAAGAGCTCAGTAACAGTGTAATAAAGGCTGCAGAGGGTAAGGTGTCAAAGGACCTGTATGGACAATTAAGGGGCAGCTAGGTGGTCCAGTGGATAGAGTGCCAGCATTGGAATCAGGAAGACTCCTTCCTGAGTTCAAATCATGCCTCAGATACTTAATAGCTGTGTCACCCTGGGCTAGTCACTTAGCCATGATTGCCTCAGTTTCTTCAACTGTAAAATGGTCTGGAGAAGGAAATGGAAAACCACTCTAGTATCTTTGCCAAGAAAACCCTAAATGGGGTCACGAAGAGTCTGACACGACTGAACAGCAGCAACAATAGACAATTAATGTCATGAATTCAGAATAGAGAGAGTTCACTGAACCTAAGCAGTTGATTTCATGGAAGAGATTGGACCTGAAGTTGGCCTTGAAAGAATGTGTTGTATTTAGATAGGCAGAGAAAAAAGAACTGGACATTGAAAACTGGGGAGAGTGTCATGGGACAGACAGCTCTGTTGGAGCACAGGCTTCCTATAGGGCCGTAGTGGGAGATCTAGTTGAAAAATAGTTTAGAGCCAGATTGTAATGTAACAAACATTTATTAAACACTTATAGTGTGCAGAGCATTGTGCCAGGCCCTAGTGATGCAAAGATGAACTAAAAACTGTTTACATGTTCTCTAGGTAATGCAAGTAAGAGAGGAACAGGATGACAGTGGTGCTGTTGGTTAGATTAATTTGGCAGTGGGAAGGTAAGATAGACTAGAACAGGGAGATGAGAGGCAGGAAAAAGTAATCTTTGACTATCGGGTTTTTAATAAGTCTCAATTGGCTTTCTTGTCTGCAGTGGTCAAGAGCGGTTGACACTGGGGGGAGGAGAGCAGTTCAGTGGGAAAGATGAACTCCTAGCTGAGAACCTTGGTACTTCCGCCCAGGTTCTTCCCGAGGAATGGGCAGGCCACTTCAAAAATCAGGACAGGATTTCATACCAAAAAGCATGGCAACAAACTTTGGGATTGTGGGGCCATATCAGTTTAAATCCTTAAGGGTGGTGACAATGTGGGGGATTTTTTTTCTCTGTATTCCTAGTAGGTGCCAAACCACTGTTTGACTCAATTTTGGGAGCCAAAGACTGCCAAAAGGATTTAAAATCCTGACTTGAAGCCAGGACGAGCAAGCTATGTGGCAGTGTTTGCCTATCTGTGAAATGGGGATAATCATTCTCGCAACTTCTTTCTCACAGGCTTGTTTTGAGGTGAAGATGAGGTAATGGATAGATTTATAAAATGTTGTCTAAACTTACTTTCTAGCCTTCTCATATTACTTCTTTGTCCTTTTTTGTACATTTAAACCAAATTGAATCATCATCTGTCCCCCTGACATGCCCTGTTTCCCTGCCTTCTGTATCTCTTTACACTGTTGCCAGTGTTGTCTTCACTGTCTTTTCACTTGTTGAATTCCCACCCATCCTTGGAAGCCTGATTCACCTCTGCCTTGAAGCTCCCCTTATATCCCTTGTTACTCTGGATGTCCCCCATTAAACTTCTTGCAGAACTTAGTTTTTAATTACTTTGTCATTTAATCACTTATCTTTGTTTATTATACAGGGTACCCAAAGTCTTAGTGCAATTTTAAGCTTTAATTGCCTTAATATCTAAAAGCTTTTAGTGGCTTAAGATGGCACCAAGCCTTTTGGGACACCCTGTAGTGATCAGCCTTTCTCCCTCATCCACCTTTCTCTCTCTGTGCCAGTGCCCAGCCAAGAACAACTCATAAGCAGATCCTTAGGAAATGTTTGCTAAATAATTACTCAAGTTGTAGGAATTTAGAGAGGGGGGAGACCAGTGTTTCCTGCATGTTTTGAGGTGCCTTTTTGTAGGTGACCTTGAAAGATGTGGGTAGGACACATTGAAGCAAATAGCAGGTGGGTGGGGTGACCTGAAGACCTGGGCAGCAGGTCATAAAATGGAGCAAGCAGTGGATAAAGTCAGAGAACTTGGTTTTGCATCCTGCCTCTGCTGTTCTGCAAAAGGAGGGGCCTCCAGCTCCATTCCCATCTTCCCAACCTGTCATTAGATACTAACGATGGCACATAAGAAAGAAATGGAAACATTGGCAAAACTTGGTAACTGATAAAATATGATAAACTTTGAAGAGAGAGGAAAGAGAGGATGCTGTGGTTTAGTTATGGGAATGGTGGGAGGGTCAAACTCCCCCCCCCCTTTTCTCTGAGGCTGGGTAAAGATAGGATTTGGTTCTTAGCTCCCCGTCCTCCCCCTCCCTCCTCCTCCCCCTGCCCCTCCTCTTATACCACACTATACCCCCTCCTCACTATACCACACTAATTAGATAAGACATAATTCCTTCTCATGGTAATTAGAATATGAAATAACACAGGGTTGGAGAAGGGTAAAAAAAAGCATAAGTAACATCCAGGGTAGGTGTGAATCACAGAGAGAAAGTCAATATGTTGGAAGTATCGGAGTTCGACTAAGAAATGGGGGAAAACTCACCAAAGAGGAAGAGAGGCATTCCAGGCACAGGTCACAGAGTAAGCAAACTGAGAGACAGGAAAGCCCAGATCACCAGCCAAGGCTGGGAAGTAGCACAGTTTGGCTGCAACATAGTGTAAGGATTGGAGTGACGCCACCTGCTGGAGAGTTACTGTAGGAAAGCTCCACCATGAGGAGACCGTGTCTGAGGACAAGCCATGTGGTCAGTTCCTTGGAGTCAGGAAGTGATGTTTGCTTGTGGGTACTGTCTGTCAAAGCTACCAGCTAATTAGCTTGGATCTGTGTGTGCCTGTGGAGGGGATGTTTCCAGTTTCACAGGAGGCTTCTGGGAGAAAGAAGGAAGCATTGGGTCCTTTTTGTTCCTGACCTCACCTTGGCAGGTCTGATGATGGGGTCTCAGAAATAGTTAGATTTTTACCTTTCTTTCTGATCATTAGATCCTAATGCTCTTTAATAAATACTTAAACACTTAAATATTTTTGCTAAAGCATCTAATTTATTGGCGACCACTCATTAGATATTTTAGACCGACTAGCTAAGATTTTAGCAACTTTACAATAGACTATACAGGGTGTCCCAAAAGTCTTAGTGTCCTTGTAAGCTCTTAGAGCTTAGCACTAAGACTTTTCTGACACCCTGAAAAGTGCTGAGGAGTACAAAGTGGGGCCAGAAAGATATGCAGACAAGTTTCCTAGGGAAAGGGAAAGGGGGATGAATGTCACAAGTTTATGAAACCTTTAGTTCACTTCTGTTCATATGGTTTTTTATATCTGTCAAATGGAGATGACACCTACTTCTCGAAAAGTGGGGATTAATTTTTGAAATGTCCTTTTAGGTCAGTGATTAAAAATGTACAAAACCAGAGTGTTGTCTTTAACCTTTAAAATGACTGCTCACTAGTTAAGAAATAGTCTTAAGCTTAGCTTTAGTGCTTACCATGTATGTAACACGTCTTGTAAGAAATGGCCTTTGTTCTGTTAATAGAGTTCAAGATATTAAGAAGGTCCTATGCTTCACAAAACCAGAGACTTTGAATGGTCAGCTGTATAGTGGAGATAAAGAGGTCTGAAAGCCCAGATTTTTAAATGCAAATGTCCATCACTAACCATAGAGTGCACTTAATGCTTTGTAGTTCAGCAGTATGTAGATAATTTAGAAAGCCAGTCTTGCTCCGATGTATGTTTATTTCTGTCTTTAAGCTTAAATTTAGGGGCAGCTAGATGGCGCAGTGGATAGAGCACCAGCCCTGGAGTCAGGAGTACCTGAGTTCAAATCCGGCCTCAGACACTTAATACTTACTAGCTGTGTGACCCTGGGCAAGTCACTTAACCCCCATTGCCCCACAAAAAAGAAAAAACAAGTCCTTCTTGCCTATGATGTTTACTACTCATGTGACCTTTCTGAAATCCAGTTTTCCTAGTTATAATGTGAAGGAAGATGAACTAGATGGCTTTGTTGAAGGACCCTTCTAGCTTTTCTAGATAGATGTTCATATGTTCCTTTGAGATTTGGGACCTTTTGTTCTAATTAATTTTGTTATTATTTTTGGCTAGCCCTATAAAGTATCTCCCTTGGTAGTATAGTGCTAAATCTATTAATTAATTTGGGTTGTATATTTTTTATTACAACCCAACCAAAAGTAATGAATATCCTTCAATTAAGTTATTTTCTATTTGTGTGAAGTGTTTTGTAATTTTATTTATCTGTCTTAAAGTTGTTTTTGGTAAATTGAATCCCAGATACATTATTTTATATATTTTATAGTTAATTTGAGTGCGATTTCTCTTTTTATTCTTTTCTCTTAGATTTTAGTTTTGCTTTCTAGAAATACTGATGAGTTTTGTGGAGTTAATCTTTATCCTACTACTTTACCAAGATTGTCTCAGTTTCTTTCCTGATTCTTTGGGGTTTTCCAAGTAAACTGTCATGTTGATAGAGATAGTTTTGTCTCACTTTTATTGTCTCTAGAATTTCAAATAACAATGGGGAAAGGAAGCATCCTTTAGAATTTTTCAGGATTTTGATTTTAATTTTTTATTATTCTGAACTTGATATCAACAAACACAAACATTTCTATGTACAAAGGAAAACAAAAAAAAGGATTGTATATGAAACCATTCAATCTTATTTCAGAAAGCTTGGTTTTAAAAATTAGAGAGGAAATCAACATATTAATTCCAAAGCTGACCTGTTTATGTCTTCCTCAGAACTTTTTTTTCCCTATTGTGCATTTTTTTAGACCTGAAATTTCCAGATTCTTTTTCTTTTTTGGCATTGCTGTCACGAATACTTTTCTTTCCGCCATTCCCACCAATATAACCCTTCTCTTTTAATGAATAAGCAAAGTCAAGCAAAACAAATCCACACATTGGCCATGCCTGAAAATATATGTCTCACTCTGTGTCTCTAGTCCATTACCATTCAGAGGTAGGAAACATTCTTTGTCATCAATCTTCTGGAGTCATGGTTGGTCATTTCAGTGATTAGAGTTTTTAAGACCTGAAAAGTTATTTTTCCCTTACTGTACTAAATTATTCTCCTACCTCTACTCATTTCATTCATGTAAATATTCCCAGGTTTTTAAAAATCTGTTCTCTTATTTCTTACCCTGTGATACTTTTCCATTACATTCTGATGTCATAATTTGTTTATCCATTTCCCAGTTGGTGGACACCTCATGGTTTCTAGATCTTGCTACAAGAAAAAGTACCACTATTAGTATTTTTTTTATAAAGGTCCTCTCCCCTTCTTTCAGTGATCTCTTTGGGGTATATTAGCATGATGGTGGCATTGTTGGGTCTGAGGGTGTGTCGTTCAGTGATTTTTGGAGCATAGTTCCAAGTTGCCTTGAAGAATGGCCCGACCAGTTTAAAGCTGCAACAAAACATTCGTATGCCTCGTCTCTCACATCCTCTCTAGCAATTGCCCTTTTCATTTTTTGTCATCTTTGCCAATCTGATGGGCATAAGGTGGGATCTCAAAGTTGTTTTAATTTGTAAGTCTCTTAGGAGTGATCTGGAACATTTTTTTTCATATGATTGTTGATAGCTTGCTTTTCTTCTCTGGAAGACAACAGGGATTGACTTTTATGTATTTGAATCAGGTCTCTATGATTTCCCAGCTGTTTCCCTTTTCATTTTAACTGCATTGATTTTCTTTGTGCAAAACAATTTTCAATTTTATGTAATCAGAATCATCTGTTTTCTCTTCTCTGTTTCCCTCTGATCCTTGTTTGGTCAAGAACTCTTTTCCTTTTCAAAGTTGTGAAAAAAAATACCTCTTCCCAGCTCCTCTAATTTGTTTATGATATGACTCTTTATAGCTGGGTATATCCATTTGGAACTTGTTGGAGTATGTGGTATAAGATAACTGGTCTAGATTTAATTTCTGCCAGACTGCTTTCCAGTTTTTGGTGTGTGGCCAGATCCCCTTTTTCCCTTTGTGAGCAAAGAGAAAGGAGTTGAAGATTTAGATGGAATATGGGAGTCAGCATGAGTTGGAAAAGCAAAGTAGATTCCTGTAGTTTGGGATGCTGAATATATCTTAGTATCACTTTAGAGCTGGAAGGGGCTTCAGGCAGCCCAGTGAAATGGCTGGACAAGCAGCCAGGCTGCCGCTGCTGAGGACCCAGCATATATGCCTAGGAAGGGGTCACAAAAAGGGTTGTTTAAGTTTGCCTTTGTAAGCTTTTGTTAGGGAGCTAGTGTCATAATGAAATTAAATACCTTCTTCAGTAGTGACCAGTAAACCAACTTACAAATATCAAAGTACCATCTAAGTACCCTAGCCTTATTAAAACGTTAGGCCCCACTCCTATGGGCTGGATTCAGTGTCAGTAATTGTGGAGTTTGACTGCCCCAACAGGCACTCATTAGCAGTGAGCTCCTGCTCTCAGAACCTTAGTTTTACTTATCTATAAAATGGAGATAATATTAGCACCTATCTCAGGGTTGTTGTGAAGATCACCTTAGCATTACAAACCTTAAAATGTGATCAGTGTGAGTTGTTACTATTACCATCAAGATCCTTTGGTATAAAAATGATTAAAATGGAACCTTAACATACACAGCGTTATGCACTTGGAGAGCATCTGATCTTACCTCCTTGCTGTGAATTCTTTTAATATGGATTGGACCGCCTCTGGTCCAGAAGAATAACATGACATAATTTTGCTCAATGCAGAAGCTGTCTAACGTTTGCCAATTTTATACCCTGGGTTCATGGACTTAATGTAATTAAAAAAATACAATACTGCAGTAATCAACATTGTCATTGCAAACTGAGGAAATAAGTCTAGAGAAGACATCATTGATTTTTATTATGTTCTGTCAAAAGGTTTGGGTCATTGTGGGAGTGTCAGGGTTGAAGATTTGGAAATGAGGCTGATAAATATCCTATGCATTATCTGGCCATCTTTGTTTAAGATAAATGGGCTGTATCCTCCTTAATGAGATTCAGGTGCCATATGATTCCTCTTTTCTTTAAATTCCACAAATTTCTGACCTTCCTTCCAATGCCAGATGAAGTAGGCTTTATTGTCAGATGTCATTGGTCACATTAAACAAAGAGAAAAGTAAGAGAAAAGTTTCGTTACACTATCTCTCTGTTGTAACAAAGCTTCTTGTAGGAAGTCAGCTAACTTGTAGTTCAAATTCTCTTCCCAGAAGAATAACTATACACGGGCCAACCCAGTTGTAATATGGTCATCCCCCGAGGCAGATGTGAATTTTACCTCTTAACATCTATTTTAAAAAATAATAAATATGTATTTGTGTATATGCACATATAAAGTCTTGCCTTCATTCTGAGATTACCTTTCATTTGTACAGTATATATTTTGTGTTAGTATCAATTTGCATATAGTCTTTCCCTCCTTGAGATCTCCGACTCTTTTGGATTTGACTGGGGTTTTGGTCTCTGCTTCTGTCCTTAGCATTTAGCTCAGTGCCTGGCACAGAATAAACACTTCAGTGCTTGTTGACCAATTAACCTTTCTTTCCTAATTTCTCTCTCTCCTCCCTGACACTCCAGAGAGAAGGAGACTCAGAAAGCTGTTTAGTAAAACTAACCAACATATTAACAGAGTCTAACCATGTGTGCAGCTACACACCCAAATACCACATCCCTTCCACCCCACCTCTAGGAAAAAGGAAGGTGGAGAATACCTCTTTTTTTCAGTACTAAGCTTGGTCTTTATACTTGAATAGCCTTTGGTTTTCCGCCCGCCCCCCCCAAGTCTTTCCATTTACTTTGTAGTCATTGACACCAAATTTAAACCATTTCTGTTATGCTCCTTTAATTGGTTTCTTCAGCCCGCCTTACATTTGTTTATAGGTATATTCAGGATGGGATACTTACAGGCCGTTTCCAGTTCTTAACCACAGTACTATCAAAAGGTCCTTATGCTAATGTTTATTTTGCTTTAAAAGTTTGTGCCACTTTTGTTTGTTTGGTTTTTTTTTTTTTTTGCAGGGCAGTGGGGGTTAAGTGACTTGGTCACACAGCTAGTAAGTGTCAAATGTCTGAGGCCGGATTTGAACTCAGGTCCTCCTGACTCCAGGGCCGGTGCTTTATCCACTGCGCCACCTAGCCACCCCCGTTTGTGCCACTTTTAAAAAACTACCACTTTCCCCTCAAAATTTAGGCAGAATGGGGAAATTATTATTGGATTGGGAGAAAACAAAGGTAATTAGGATGTTATCATCGCATTCCACATCCCTGCATCTCAGGTAGGGTGGTTAAAACATGTCAAAAATATACTCACAACTTTAAAAAAAGAATTTCAAATAGACCTTTCTCAAACTGAACTTTTTTTTTTACAACTCTGCTATATTCAACTAAAAAATTAAAAGCAGCACAATAATGTAAGTCTGCTGCAGATTCAGTTTTGTTTTTTAAAAAGTTACCCTATCATGGCATCTCTTCTTCCTTGGGATTCTTTAGAATTCCCTGTAGATGTGAAAGCACCAGCATTAGTCAGGTATTTCCGGGCTGGAGAGACTGTTTTTATTGTGGATGGAAGCTTTGGCTGTATTGGTTTATCTGCTTCAGGATGTGCTGCCTCTGCCCAGCAGAGGAGAGAGGCAAGCTTGTGTGCTCTCATGTCGCTCACAGGCCTTTTGATGTCAAAAATGATGCTGCTGTAAAACACCATTTCTCTGGCTGCCCCTTCCTGGTTGTATTAAAAGACTGATCCGGGGCCAAAGGTTCCATTGGGTGTTAGTTAAGGAAAAGAGTTGTTTCTGCCCGCACTGAAGCACTCTGGCAGGGGTTTGCTGTTAGTATTCTTGTGGATTGTTCAGGACCAGAGCTTAATCAATCAGGTGCAGCTGGGGTGTCCATGAAGCTGCAGACCGTGGCCGTCGTGAAGAGCTCTTCTTGGCAGGTTCTCATCTGCTCGGGGCCCACTCTCCTTCTCACAGGCCTTGGGCCCTTGAGTAATTTAATGGTATTGGACTCTGAATACTATGCTCAGGACAGAGCCAAATGTATTAACTGCAAGTCTTTCTCTAATAGGAATCTTATCCGTCTTCATCACCAATATGGTTTGTGGAATCGGATGACCCCAATTTGGCATCAGTTTTGGAACGTCTTGAAGACATTAAAAAGAGCAACACCTTGGTGAGAACCCCAACCCTAGCAATTTCTCCATTCCTCATGAGCAGTATGTGCTGCTCTCTGCATGCTGAGTTACAATGGCCTTAAAGCGGGGTTGGTTCACCTTGGGGGCATTGGCCAATGGCCTTTTCTTATCTTGAGACTTGGGTCAGAACCTTGTCCATTTGCTTTGCTATCCAGTGTGTTTCAGTCCTTACAGTCATGTCCTTTATTACGCAATCAGCGAAGCTATGTCCCGACTAAAAGCATTGCTTATGGTGGCCGATCTTTTTTCTCAGTTTCTTCTTCGCTTTTTGTTCTGTATCATATAATTTATCATTTTTAATACAAAGTTAGTATATGTGCTGTAGCCTTCTCTTGTCTGCCCTAGGAAAATATTAAAGATCATTTTCTTTTACATAGCTAATGGAAGAAGTTAAATAATGTTAGGCCACTCATGTTAGTGATGAAATAGAAAGATTTCTGTTAAAGTAGTATTAGGCTTTTATTTTATCAGAAAAGGATTAAATTTTTCCAGGAATTTTTTCCCCCAAAATTTTAACACTGATTTGTCAAAATGTTTTCATAGCTTCTTCAGCAACTGAAGCGGTTAATATGTGACCTCTGCAGATTGTACAACCTCCCTCAGCATCCTGATGTTGAGATGCTTGATCAGCCACTGCCTTCGGGTCAGGTAAATTCCTAATTCATTTATTGCTCAGAATCCAAAGTAAAGCACATTGATATTCGTAAAGCTTGCATATTTGTAAGTCTTGAGTGTGCCTTAGTAGGTTGGCTTGCATACATTTTATGCATTTTGTTGTTATTTGAATGGAACTTCCCTTGCTCTTGTTTCCTCCTGGGTTTTGTTATTGCTATTTATAGATGCTGAAGAATTACCCTTTTCTAGCATAATGATGGAGTTATTATTTATGTCCTGGCCCTTGATCAGAATCTACACATTTTTGCAATCTCAAATTTTTCAGACAAGGGAAAAATCCTCTTGTTTGTAATTGGCAAATGAGTGTTTTCTTTCCTCAATCTTGTTTAAATCTTTTAGAATCCAGCTTCTAATGTGTCTTAAAGGAATGCTTAGTTTCACCTGCTCACCAAATCCTTTCAGTCTGAATCAGGCTTCTGTAAGTGGCAAGAATTTTTAGAGAATAGTTATCTCTTGTTAGGAGAGTGTTGGTCTTAACATTGTTGAATATGTTCATTCTTTGAATTGACTAGCTTTGGCAAGTCAGTTAAAACCCTTCTGGGGCTCAAGCTTCTTCTCCTGTAAAATGACACAGGACTAGATAATAAGAGTCCCAATTAAGGATCTTCCCATCTCTAAAACTCTTAGGGCCTTTGCAATTAAGGAGATACAACTCTGTGAACTAAACTTAGTGCATACCATAGAAGAAGGTTCAAATGGGAATGAACTAGCTTTGGGAAGACTTCACCCAAAACCAAATTAAACTAACAATGACACCCTTTGAAAGTAATTTTAAAAGACTGAGACTTTACACAGTAGAAAAATTAGAATGAGTAGTTTGGAGAAGTTTTTGTGATTTTTGGTTCTTTAACTAAAGAAAACCATTAGAAATATATGTCAGTGGAACCTTTCTAGAGTCAATGAAAAGGAGAAGGCAGCAGACTAGAGTTTTTCTGGAAGCTGATGTATTTTTTTATTTGAATACTGATTTTTCTGTACTGTTTATTCCCAAGGGGCCTAATATTATTTTGATGAAAATAATAGTTTTTTAAACTATTTTTTTAAATAGTGTTTTGTTAAAACTGATTTAATATATATTAATAATCAAAGCTGAGCTTTAAAAATTAATTTAATGAAATTTTAACGTTATTGAGAATCTGTAACTGAAGCAACATCTAAACTTCCTCATGCCCAGTGGGTGCTTAGTTTAATATGGGATACGATTATAAAGCACCAGCCCTGCATTTAGGAGGACCCGAGTTCAAATGTGGCCTCAGACACGTGACACTTACTGACTGTGAGACCTTGGGCAAGTCACTAAACCCCACTTGCCTCACCAAAAAAAAAAAATATGGAATGCGATGGAAGTAAGCAGCAATTATTGAAATATCTTTCTGTGCTTCAGAATGGGACAACAGATGAAGTTACTTCAGAAGAAGAGGAGGAAGAAGATATGGGTGAAGTATGTATTTTATGTAGAAAGAGCATAATTTTGTTAATCATCTTATTAATAAATATCTACTTACTGTTTAAACATGGAAATACTTCTGTAACCTCTTGTGATCAAATAATAGTAATCATTCCTCCCCAATTGGCCACGAGGTGGCGCCATAGTGCATAGACCGCCTGAGAGCAAATCCAGCCTCATCCTCACTTATTAGCTGGGTGACTGCCTGCTTTGATTTCCTGTCTGTAAAATGAGGGTAATCATAGCACCTACCTCTTGCTGTATCCCTCCTGGCTTGCTCTTTGTGTTTCTTATCTGAGCTGTTTACAGTAGGTACTGACCCTCCTCATTTCTGCTTTGTGGCTTCCTTCAAGTCAGGTGAGGTCCCACCTTTTGCCAGAAGTAGTTCTCAGTCCTTGTTAGTCTTAGTGGCTTTTCTCTGAGACTGTCCCCAACTTATCTTTTGTGTATCTTGTTTGGACATAGTCGTTTGCTCTTGTCTCCCCTATTAGTCTGTGAGTTCCTTGAGGACAAGTTCTATTCCCCCCCACCCTTTTTTGTATCCCCAGCACTTAGGACAGTGCTCGGCACATAGTAGATGTTTTATAAATACTTATGCACTGACTGAGTTGACAGAAGACCTTAAATAGCTGGCTGAGGAATTTCAACTTGGTATGATTGGGTATTGGGGACATTCTTAAACCAGGGTATGATGTGTTGAAAATGATGTAGAGAGGTGTGCTTATTACCAAAATGCCCTCTATGCTAGGGTGAAGCCCTGGACTCAGGTCTGCATTGATGTGAGGACTATTGAGGGAGAGAAGGGACAAAGCTGCCTCCACCAAAACAGGCGGGCACCTTCTCTGAAACACACCGCTTTGGGAGAGTTTCCTAGAGCCTTGTCTAGGGTCACAGAGGCCAGGAGATGGCAGAGGCTGGGCTATAATCCAAGACTAAATGGCTTCCAGGCCAGCTCTCTCCCCACTACATCATTTTCCTTTTGTCCCTTTTAATCTTAGATTTGAAAGAGCTGGTATTTTTTGTTTTGCCAAATTGCATTTTTTAATCCTAATTTACATTATCCCCCTTTTTTTCAAAGCTCCTAGCCTTTTTTATCTTTATTTAAAAAGAGGGGTAAAAGAGGGTAATAGTTGAGCTGAAATGATGATTGTCTTTTTAAAAAACCATAAAATTGAGGCCTCTGGTCTTTCCTCTTCTTGAGTAGAATGAGTCTAAAAGCCACCTTGAGTAAAGTGACATTTTCTATCTCCTTAAAGGACATTGAAGACTTAGATCACTATGATATGAAGGAAGAAGAGCCTGCTGATGGGAAGAAGTCTGAGGATGAAGGCATCGAAAAAGAAAATCTAGCAATTTTAGAGAAAATTAGGAAGAATCAGAGGCAAGACCATCTCAATGTGAGTATTTGCAGACTGAAAACTTTCATTCACACAGATGCACACATGCACACACATCAAGAAAAAGAGAGAGAGAGAGGAAGAGATAAGGTAACAAGATATTAGAGAGAGGTGTGCTTACAAAGGTGCTCTTTGTAGTAGGGATGAGGACAGGGCTCAGATCTGCTATGATGTAGGGAACTCTGGAGGGGAGAGCACAGACACCTCCACACTGGACATCTGGCACATGGACTGTCAGGAAGAGTTCTGGGAGGGAGGCGGCCACTTTGCCTACTGTAATATCACTGCTAATAGAACAGAGGGAAAGGATGGTACACATGTGTTTGTTTGCATGAGGTATGACTGGGGAGACTTATGCAATATAAAAGTCAAAGATATCAAAAATTTTTTAAAAAACAAGCAGACATTTGTTCAGAGCCTACCTGTTATGTCATGCTCAAGGAAAGATACAAACATAAATAATACGTAGTCCTTTTCCTTGGAAAAAGACAATCTTGTTGGGATGATGGTGATATATAATCAAATATAGTTAAGTTAAAATCTGATATGAGCATTTTCCAAGGCCTAGATGTCATTAAGTTAGAGAGGGGAGAAACTACTATGGAAATAGTAGACTATGGGGATAGGGGGAGAGAATATGGCACCTTAATTGGGCCTTGAAAAGACTGTTAGGTGTTGTCAGGCAATGACTGGGCAAGAAGGGCATTCTGGGTATACAGTCTAGCCATGAGCAAAAGGAGAAGGGAGAGATTGAGGAAAGGGTTCTGAGAAGTTGAAGTAAGAAGTTCTGCTGGAGGCTGAGGAACAAGATTTGATCTGTCCTTCGGGATGGCCACAGCACAGATGATGAACTGAAGGACTGGCAAGTCCGATGAGGGGGGTTAGGTAGGTGACCTATCACAGTGATCCAGGTCAGAGGTCATTAGCAGGTAGACCAGGATGATCACAGGGCAAGGCGGAGTATAAGATGGGGACAGAGGGAAATGATGACCCAGAAAGAGGCTCTGACCTAGAGTCTGGGTAAAAATAGAGGGGGCCTCTTTTCACAGGGAGAAATGGAAAAGAAGTGCCAATGTTAAACACTAAAAGAATCCAGTTTTAGACATGTTAAACTTTGTCACATCATAATGATTTAGAAAGTACTTTATACATGGCCATTTGATCCTCATGGAGGGCAGGAGTGCCAGGTGCATCAACAGTTTTACAGATGGAGAAACTGAGGCTTAAGCTAAATGACTTGGCCACAGTCACAAAGACCTTAATTTGTATCATTGTAATTATGTAGCATACAGACTCCTTTTTTTTTTTTTAATTTTTTTTTTTTGTGAGGCAATGAGGGTCAAGTGACTTGCCCAGGGTCACACAGCTAGTAAGTGTCAAGTGTCTGAGACAGGATTTGAACTCAGGTCCTCCCGAATCCAGAACCGGTGCTTTATCCACTGCGCCACCTAGCTGCCCCCCAGACTCCTTCTTTAAGTGAACAGATGTTTACCTCTTCACTCTTAAATGTGAACGTAGCCCCTTCTTTTTGTCTTTCACAGAGTCATAACAGCTAGGATGCCCTCTGCATACTTGGTCTTTGTTTTATCTGCCTCCCACAAGGACCTGTTCTAAGATAGGGAGCAGCCACCTTTCTGCATGTAGTATCAAAGACATCTGCGACCCCCATCTTCTGTCTAACACCTGTTTCTTTCCAGATGTTCCTCCTTTTTCATTACCTTCAAGGCCTCCTTTAACCTCATTTCATCTTCATTTGTCTTAGTGGAGATAGGAAAATGTTGGTCATTATCCTCTCTTTACACTTAACTTGATATTTATGGGTGTGAGTATGCCTCCGCCCATGGGAGCCCAGCCCCACGGGACTGTCCTGTTTAGACTGTTTGTCCCCCAGCTCACTGGAGGTTTTCATATGGGCCTTTTTATATGGACCAGCATTGCCTTTTGGCTCTCTGCTGACTTCTCATTCTTTCAGAGGATCAGTTCAGCTCACTTCCTTTTCTGATCTGGGTTGATATGTCTGCCACAGCATCTCTGAACACACACACACACACACACACACACACACCACACATACACACTGTACCACACCCACACCCACTTCACACGAACACACAACACACACATCACACACATCACACACACACTCCACATACATACACAACACACACACCACACACACCACCACTGTTTAACGTTTTAGTCAGTGTGTTTTGCTGTTCCCTGAGGTATAAGAATGGTAAAAGCTACAATTTTACTAGAAAAGTAGTAACAGTTCTATTAACCTGTTGTTGTTCTTCTCATGACACAAAAATTATGTGCTTAGTAGAATAAAACTTGAGTTTTCTCTTTATCCTGTATTGTGTAAAGCTTGGTTTTGTGACCTTGCCAAATGAAGAAGTTGGTCTAGATGGCTTAGGGTCCCTTTTGGCTCTAGAACTAAGATCCTATGGTAATTGTTTAATTTGTGCTTCTCATTCAACATTTATTAAGTGCCCACAATACGGAAGCTGCCCTGGAGGGTACAAAGATAGAGAAGCTGGCTTTGGGCCTACTTGGAGGCAGGACATCCATAGAGAAGGGAGTATTGAAGGAGCAGCTCGTGAGGGCTGGTGAAGGATGCAGGCAGTGACTGAGGCGTAGAGAGAAGGCAGAGAGGACTGTATGGAGAGCCAGCCAGGGAAGGGTCCCTGAGAAGAGGAGCATTTTGAAGACAGGGCAGGATTTGGATTCTTGGATAGTCCAGGAGCAGGATGCCAAGGTGGCAACATAGTTGGGGCCAGAGCACAGAGGTCAGCAGGCCAGGGAATGATGGACCAGAAAACCGAGTTCTTGAGTACCAGATAGTGGTGAGCAGGTCCATTGGTCTGATCTGTTGGGATTGGGGAGGTCTCCTGGAGGAGGTGGATGGCCCTGGCTTCGTTCACTCTGCCAGCATACCCTGTACCCATCCTCCTGACACCCTCCTCATCTCTCTTCTGTACCATTAGAACAGCCTCACATCGCTTCCCTTTGTATTCCCACTTTTATCCTGATGTCAGACAGTTATAATGTCGGACTGTGTCACTCCCCTGTTGAGAAACATCTAGGGCCAGTCTTGGCTCTGATGCTCTAGCAGTTCTCTGCCCCTGGGATGGACATCCTCTTCTTTCCTGCTCCTCAGATTTGCTGAATCATCCATTTCCCCCTTTTATTCCTAGCACCTCCCACTATCCTGTGTATGGTAGGTCTCTTGTTAGTGCTGAATTGAGCTGAACTAGGATTTGGTGACATAGAGGGGAGGAAGGAAAGGGTCTAGACATGAGCACAGCATGTTTGGCTGGAGTGAAGGATTCACATCAGTGATTAGAGGAAGAGACTGCTGAATGGATGGAAAGCCCCAAATCTCAGCTTTTACTCTGTGAGCTTCATCCCATTCCACTTTGGGACACCTTTAGGTGCTTGTCCTTCTAGTAGGCCTCTGTTGCTTCTGTCCATTTCTCTTACTTCCTAAGGCCCACGCAAAATAAATCTGATCTCTCTTCCACATGAAAACCTTCTGTGCCTTGGTTTCCTCATTTGTAAAGTGAAGGGGCTAGACTGAGGGGCCATAAGCTCCCCTTCACCTTTAAATCCCATTGTCCCTCAAATACTTCTTCAGTGTGGAAAGAGGCCTCTGCCGTTCCTACTTCATCTCTTATATTACTTGGTCTTCAGTCCTATCACCATCCTGTTTACCTTCCTTTGGACAGGCTCCAACTCTTTATAGGTTTTCCCTAAAATACAACAATCAGATCTCTAGGCAACCATTTGTGTGCAGCAACAGAGCTCAAGTGTTCCCTCAGAGGACTGGTCCAGCAATCTTGTTTTATAGATAAGGAAACTGGGTACAGAAAAGACCACTGAGTAAAGGAGAGGGAGAGTCTAGCCACTAGCCGGGGCTCTGAGCACCAAGGCTTGCGCTCATGCCAAAAAGCAGTGGAATTGTAGCGTCCTGGAACCCCAATCTCCAGTTTTAGAATTCTTAACTGCTTCTTTCTTGATTAACAAAGACAGAGTTTACCTTAACTATTGATCAGTTTTTTCCTTTGCATATAAATACCTTGGCTCTAGAAGAGCCGATAAGTGATCCAAACAGTGTTTGGGAAGACAGGAGAAAAGCAGTTTTGCAATGATTTCTGATGTGAGGTACCATGCCAACTTCATTTTCAGGAAGGTTTCAGCCTTTTTTTAAAAACAAATTTGCTTTAAAAGAATTGACCGGATAAATTCCTTCTTTGTTCAGTTGAAACAACACACAAACTAGACTCTCTTACTTTTTTCTTTCACTGAAAATATATAATTGATATATGTGTAAATTTACTTATTGTATAAATTGATTTCTAAGGAAATAAGAAAAATTAATTTATGGGAATGGAAATGTCTGAAATTTCTTGATTTGCATCCATGCCTAGGAATTTGACACTAAAATCATATTGACTTGGAAGCCAGCGCTCTAAATGAACAGGCTGCATGTAGAGACTGGTATTTGAGATGTAGTGACTGGGATGGCTTAGGAAAAGCACTTCGAATATCCATTTCCAATAGCGAATTATGTTCACCTTTTCCTTGAAAAATTACCATCTAACCTTCCATAAGCACAAGGGGTTCATTTGCTTAACTATCATAGACTAGGATAGAAACAGATACAGTTCACTTTTTACAGGTGTCATTTACTAACTTAATTAAAGGCTGTTAAGAAATCACTGAAAAGTTTTGTTTAAGCTCAAGAAGAAGACTTCAGTCAGGTAGAGGATCAGCTTCTCTGATTTGCTCTCAGTTGAATTCACAAAATTGTTTTGACCAACATGGGGAGGGAGTTGAGAGAAACCTTGCACTTAGTATCTTTTCACTAGAAATTGATTCCTTGGCTTTGGGCAACACTTACCCAAAGAGATACTTCATGGCCATGGCCATGTTTCAAATGACTGAATTTGACTGTCAGGTAGCCAGAAGCCAGGTTAATCAATGTATCCCTTTCCATAAAGCATTGCATAGAGCATAGGATGGGATGAAACCAGTTTGAAGTGATGAAGACACAGTGATTGTTGCTGAGAAAAGAAAGGAAGCTTGTAAAGGACAGACTGGGAGCATTGTTTGACTTCTTTGCACAGTGTAAGTAGAGCCAGGGCAATTGCAGAGGAAGAAGGATCTCAGTGCTTTTTGCTAGAGAGAGTAAGAGGAGGATTTGACTTAGAAGAGTAGAATAGCCTACATTTTTATAGTGCTGGAGTCTGTAGAGAACACATTTTAATGCATTCTCTGCAGTGTCTTGTTTGACCCTCCCAGCTTGGTGAAGCAGGTACCGCAGGTAGTCCCATTTTATAGATAAAGAAGCAGATGCATAAAAAGGTTGGGTGAGTGTGGGAGATGGATTTGGACTTTTTTTATTTCAATTTTTCTCAATTACAGGCAATGATATTTTTTGAGTTCCACATTTTTCTCCCATCCTCCCTTCCCTTCCTGCTCCTGAAGCCAGTAAGCAACTTAATATAGGTTATACATTGCAGTCTTGTTAAACATATTTTCACATTAATCAGAACAAAAGCAAAGAAAAAACTCAAGAAGGAATAAACAAGAACAATAACAAAAAAGCAACAACAAAAGTAAAAATAGTATGCTTCAATCTCCCTCCCTTTCATTTACTGCCCTGCTCCTCACCCATCTCTTCCCCCACTCCATAAGCCTTTTCCTTTTTCTTTCATGTAGGATTTCACCTCTGCCCTTCCCCCTCCCCCAGTGCATTCCCCTCACCCCTCAATTTAGCCCTAAATATGTCATCATGGGGTAGCTAGGTGACACAGTGGACAAAGCATCCACCTTGGACCCAGGGGGATCCCAGCCAAAACCTGGCCTCAGACACAAGACAGTCACCCACTGCATGACCCCAGGTATGTCCCCCAACTCCAATTTTTTATGGTTCTCTAGGGTCTTGTATTTGAAAGTCAAATTTGCCATTCAGTTCGGGTCTTTTCATCATGAATACCTGAAAGTGCTCTTTCTTCATTAAAGTCCCATTTTTTCCTCTGAAAGATTATGGTCAGTTTTCCTGGGTAGGTGATTCTTGGTTGTAATCCCAATTCCTTTGCCCTCTGGAATATCATATTCCATGCCCTCCAGTCCTTTAATGTAGAAGCTGCTACATCTTGTGCTATCCTGACTGGGGCTCCACAGTACTTGAATTCTTTCTTTTTGGCAGCTTGCAAAATTTTTCCTTGACCTGAGAGCTCTGGAATTTGGCTATAATATTCCTAGGAGTTTTCCTTTTGGTATCTCTTTCTGGAGGTGATCGGTGGATTCTTCCAATTTCTATTTTAGCTGCTTCTTCTAGAATTTCAGGGCAGTTTTCCCTGAGAATATCTTAGAAAATGATGTCTAAGCTCTTTCCTTGATCATGATTTTCAGGTGGACCAATAATTTTCAAATTATCTCTCCTGGACCTATTTTCCAGGTTAGCAGTTTTTCCAAGGAGATATTTCACATTGCCCTCTATTTTTTTTATTCATTTGGATTTGCTTTATTGTGCCTTGGTTTCTCATAAAGTCACTGGCTTCCATTTGTTCAATCCTAATTCTTAGGCAATTATTTTCATCGGAGAGCTTTTCCATTTGGCTTTTCAAGCTGTTGACTTTTTTCTCATGTCTTTCCTGCATCACCCTCATTTCTCTTTCCATTTTTTCCTCTACCTCTCTAACTTTATCTTCAAAGTCCTTTTTGAGCACCTCTATGGCCTGAGACCAATTCATATTTTTCTTGGAAGCTTTAGATATAGGGGCCCTGATGTTGACATCTTCCTCTGAGGGTGCACCTTGATCTTCCTTGTTACTGAAGAAACTTTCTATGGTCCTCACCTTTCTCTGTCGGCTCATCTTGCCTTTCTTTGACTTGACTTTTAGCTCTTTAAAGTGGGGCACATTTTCGAGGCCGCAGTATCCCAAGCTTCAGAAGTCCCAGGTGTTATGATTTAAGGAGGATCAGGTTCTTCACTTGCCTGGCCTGTTCCCTGGTCTGTAGATGACCCCAGACCAACTTGCTAATCAGACAGCTTTGTGTGTTGTGGTTGTCAGCTCTGACGAGCCTGTGCCCCTCCCCTACCTGGGCCGCTGCTACTCAAGCCTACCTCCTGGTTCCCTGCAGGGGTGAAAAACCCAAGTTCTGCCTCAGCACCAGCAGAGACCCCTGTAGTTTCCCCCCTGCCCAGGGCTGCCCACTCACCAGACTGTGAGCTTAGTTCCAGACGACACTGGTGCTTCAGCTGATTCAGGGGCTCTGGGGGTCTCCTTCTCTGGTGAGGACTTCCTGAGACTGTATCTCTGTCAGGGTGACTGTGGGGTTGGGCTCGACTCCTGTATCAGCACAGCAGCTCCCTCCGTCTGACCTTCCAAGCCATTCTCAGTTGGAAGATAATTTCAGCACATTCTTCTGTGGGTTTTGCTGCTCCAGGCATTTTCCTATGGCATTATTTGGATGGTTTTTTGGAGCAATCATTTCATGAGTTGGAGAGCTCACTGTCTTTCCTCTGCCATCTTCTTCTTATTTTATTTTATTTTTTTTGCGGGGCAGTGCGGGTTAAGTGACTTGTCCAGGGTCACACATCTCATAAGCATCAAGTGTCTGTAGCCGGATTTGAACTCAGGTCCTCCTGAATCCAAGGCTTGTACTTTATCCACTGCACCACCTAGCTGCCCCCACGTATGTTCTCTTGGTTAGATCGTCCTGATGTTACAAAATGAGGGCATCAGATCAGGTAACCTCCAAATTGTTACTCGCCTTAGATATTTTTTGGACAACAGATTGCACCAACAGTAAGCATATTTTAATGCAGGGGAAAGCTCACTTATTTGGGAGAAAAGAGTTCAAATTATGAAAAGTCTGAATTTTAAATATCCCTTAGGAGAAATGAGTGTTTTTCTAAAAATGTGCATATGCATACATCTACACATACACACGGATGTAGATATAGTTAAGCAAAGTAGTGGTTGGCCCAACAGAAAACTGGACAGATGTGTTCCAAAGGATTATGAATACTTACTACATTGTGTGTGTGTGTGTGTATGTGTGTGTTTGGGTGTTGGGCACTTGGAAATAGTTGACTTTTTAAAGTTGGATATATCCTCTTGAGTCTTTCATTCAGAATGTTAGTGTATTCAGCAAACCCTTTTTTCACTGTCCCTGGCTGATTATAAGAATCACTGAAGTTTCCCTGGTTCAGATTCAGATCTAAGATGGGTTGTAATTTGTATCTTTTCTTTCTGCCAAGGTGGTAGCATGTAGTGTATATCTTTTTCAAGTGGAAAGAACCTCTTTGATCAGAAAATAAAGTGAGCAACTCCTATGTGTTCTGGTAGTATTTGAGTTTGGGTGATAATGAGCATAGCTGTCCTCCCCCAGCATTCTTTTGCCAAGGCTCACTGGGCATGGAGGTGACCAGGACTGTCCCAGGGCGTTGTGTGAGAATCCTCTGGCAGCCTCTGCTCGTATTTGTAAATCTTCAAGTATGGGCCTTGTGATGGACTCTAGGTTGGCCTTGCAAAGGCTATCTCAGCTAGGTTGCCTTGCGGCCAGTCAGCAGGGGATTGGCCACCAGGCACATGCTCAGTGGGGTTTGTGTGTATATTTTGTGTTCCGATTTTATTTTCTGTGGCCCCAGCGACCTGCAATGGCCTTCTAAGCCAAGGAGTCTTTATGGAGGATGTACCCACATGGGTGAAATATGGCCAAGAAGAACATTAACCACCTATATGTGAACTAGCCATGATGGATGGATTACGATGGCCACAAAGCAGAGTATGAGGAATTGGTACAAAACAGCTGGCCTTGGGTTGGGGTTTTTTCCCCACTAGAATGTCATTTGAACACCGTCCTTGGGCTTCAGAATGTGTTAATAAGGCCCTTTCAGTAATTCTGCACGTGAAACCCTTTGGACAGGATATAGGACAGACCTGTGCTATGTGAAATTCTAGGCAATTGTAGATCACGTGTCAGCAAATATTGGCTGCTTTCTTGATATCAGAATCATTGAATGACTTAACCTTGTTCCCAAGGACATCTGCCTATTGACATTTGCTTTAATGTCTGACTTCTTTGTTAGTACTGATGTATTCCACCTTCACGTATGTTTATGTTGCATTCTTGTTAACAGCCTTAAAGTGAGAATTACTAGTGCCAGTAAAAGGTTGATTTTCTTTTTCTGTTTCAGGGTGCAGTGTCTGGATCAGTGCAGGCTTCAGATAGACTCATGAAAGAGCTCAGGGATATCTATCGATCACAGAGTTATAAAACAGGTAAAGAGCTTCTCATGCCCTTTCTGGGCCTCTCCACACTTCTCCTTACCCACTGCCCTTCTGTGCTATTTGTCATAACCAAGTGTGACAGATTAGACAATTTCATTAATTTGTGTTTAAGGCTGAGACCCAAGTTTAAATATTTTACCAGCAAATAAAGGTAATTGAGCAGTATGGGCTAAACCCTTCTCTTATTGTCATGGATATTGTTTCAGTGGTCTGGCAGTCCATGGCCTATATGAATCCTAACATGGATTAAATAGTTTGTTCTCTGTCTCTTTGGGGGAATGAGAAATTATTGTATAAAGAATGATCATCCCATTATCTAGCAAGTAAAGCAATTAAACTTCATTAACTTCATGTTCCTGTTTTATGTGCTTGTCTAAATAAGTTGACATCTCAGGTTTTTATTTATCTTTTCCGCATCATTTAGAAGAGTATCTTGGTATATTACTCAATCATTTAGGAAAATTTAGCATTTTTTCTCTGCTTGTCATCAATTACAAAACAATTCTTCCATTTTTTTTACATTACCCAATGAAGGTTTTTAGGAATCTATATCAGAAACTCTGTTCTGACATTTTTTGCTTCTAATGTAGAGACAGCAAATCTGAAAAACACTAAATATCAGAAAGCAGAAGACAACTGTAATTTGTAGTTATGTGAAAATATGATTGAAACATGTCATTCATAAAGTTCCATGTGACTAAATGTAAATGTAAATCATGTGACTTTTTTGTTAAAAAAAAAAAGCCTGCTCAACAAAGGATCAGATCAGCTTTCCATCACCTCTCTGGGGTTAGCATTTCAAATTCACTGATCACTTTTTCTGCAGGAGGTTTTATAGAGACCTTAAAATGCATTTGCATCTGAATTATCTTCCATTTGTGTTTTTCAAATTAATAAAGATTTACTTACAAAGAATGGAAATTGTCTTGGAAAAGTACAAGACCTTTCATCCTTCTTATTATCCCTCCCACTTTCTGGACAAATACTTGTCCAGAAAACTGTACCACTGAGAAATATCTGGCTTGAAATTTTTGAGCAACTTTTTAAATAAAGAATTTAGATGAAGTTCTAGTTTTTCACATGAGAAAATGCATTTACCTACTGCTCTGTCAAAGACGAGTGTTTTATAGCTTAAGTATCATTTGTGTAATTGAATTATTTTTCCCTGAATTTCAGAGGTGAACAAGACTTCAGTGATCATGTAGTCCAAGTCCTTCCTGAAGAATCCCCCCTGCTCTATAGCTCACAAATGGTCATTTCACCTGTGCCTGAGAGACCTCCAGGGAGGGAGAGGGAGCTCACCACCCTGGAGGCATCATCTATTTTGGAATTGCTTTAATTATCATGAAGTTTTTCCTTCCATTCATGTTAAGTTTTCCTATTTCTAATGCCTATCTGTTGCTTCATTCTGCCCTCCAACATCTTGGGGCTGGTGAAGTTAATTTTTTGAATCCTCTTGAAAGACTTAACATGTATCCCTTTTGAACTTTACCCAACATTGTGTGATGTAAATGTTCGACATTTTTCTAAATCCTCTTTCATCACCTATATACCTGCCCCTCTCAGCCTTGTTTAAGGTGGCCATTTCTGCCTCTGTCCTGGATATTGATTGACAAGAATGTTAAATAGCTCAAAGCTAAATAGAGATCCCTGTGGCACTCCAATGGAGACCTCCCTTGAAGGAGGCCTGATAAAACCATTAAAGGCTCTTCTTTTGGTTCTTGTCTTGAATGCCTCTGATCATACTATCTTCTAGCCCGCATTTCCCCAGCTTTTTCACAAATGTGGCGCAAGAGACTTTATCAAATACTTTGCTTATTTATAAGTAAACTTGATCTACAGAATTTCCATGTTCTACCAAATTAAAAACCTTGTCAAAAGGAACAATTAAGTTAGTTTGGCAAGACCTGTGTTTGATCAAAGCCACGGTAGTTCTTTTTTTTAAAAATGGATGCTTTTTATTATTACATCAGATTTATTTCTGACTATATCCATCTCCTACCCAGTAAATGTTCCCTTTTAATGTTGGCTTTTAGCAAAGCCAACCAACCCATTTGCCTGCGTCTGACATTGCAGAATTCTACAGCAGAGTCCTCTACTTATGCAGTGAAGAGAGGTTTTTCTCAACTCTCGGCTAGAGCCAAACTTGGTCAATTTAATTACTATGCTCACTTTCAGTTTTGTGTTCTTTTCCATTTACATTGTTGTCACGTCTATTTTTTTTCCTGGTAATGATTACCTCATTCTGCATTAGTTCATAGAAGTCTTTGTATGTTTCTCTGAGTTCTTCATTGTGTTTCTTATTCAAATGCTGCTGTAAATATTTTAGTGTATATGGGACCTTTCTGTCTTTAATCTTCTTTGGTACATGCCTGACTGTGTAGTCCCTGGATCACAGCATATAATATTTTAGTCCCTTTTTAGTTCAGTTCCCAATTACTTCCCCAAATGGCTGACCTAATTTGTAGGTACACCAAGAGTTTTATTAGTATGCCTACCTTCCTCTGATACCCCATATTTAAATTCTTTCCAGCTTTTGTCATTTTTGACAATCTTCTGGGTATGGGTGAGACCTCAGATTTGTGTTTTTCTTATTAGTAGTTTGGAACTACTTTTCATCTAATTATCAATAGTATGAAAGTCATCTTTTGGGACTATCTCCCTTTAATAATATTCTCTAGGATTTTGCCAGGAATTGATGTTTACTAACCTTATAATTTCCTGACTCCATACTCTTTCCCTTTTAAAAAAATCAGGGCTCCGTTTTCCATCTTCAGTTCTTCAGTACCTCCCCCGTAGTCCTTCAGAGATCACTGACGGTGGCTCAGCAAGCATGTATCCTCCCTGTCAGTTAACATTGACACTCTAGATCTTCTGTTACCATAACATGTGTTAGGACCATTTCTGATTATAAAGAACTTGGAATTTAAACTGTAATTTTAGGGTCTTGAGGCCAATTCTCGAAAAAACCTGACATCAATATTTAAGTGTCCTTGATTTGCAATGTACTGATGTGATCTTAGAACCTATACCTCAGACGATTCTATTACTATTTTATAAGGAATAAAAATGTTTACAAATTAATATGGCATCAAATTGTACTTGGTGTCTTCTTACTGTAACACTATCGTTTTATCTGTTTTGAAAACCAAAAGCCAGAAAACTGATAAAGGAATAAGCATGACCATTTATTCATATGCTTTCTCATCCTGCTTCTCCATTTACTTGCTATTCATTTGATAGTATTTAAAGTTAAGGTTTAGAGAATGCTTTTATTCTTAATCAGATTGCCTAATCATCTGTTTTATTTTGGAATTGATATAATATGCAAGATGTAACTGACCCATGTTTGAATTGCAGTCTTTGAGATGTCGATGAATGTTTTTACAATATTAACTTCTGTCAAGTGAAATAGTTCATCATATGAAGAATAATGAATTTATTTTAATATATCTACAGGAATTTATTCAGTGGAACTCGTAAATGACAGCTTATATGAGTGGCATGTTAAACTTCTCAAGTAAGTGTTTTTGTTTGATTTTATATACCTGGTCTATGGTAACCTTTCTCTCTGCCATAGACTTCACAAAGCACTTATACCTCACCAGTCACTTTGTGATGTCTTATTTTTAATCATTCCAGTAACCAAACAAGTATTTACTAAAATGTTCACCCTGTGCCTAGGCATTGTCCTGAGTGCTAGAGATGCAGATGCAAGAAACGAAACAACATCTACTCTCAAGAAGTTTACAATCGATGAGGAGATACAATCTGTGTCTGTGTCTGTCTTCTCTGTCTCTCCATCTGTCTATCCATCCATCTATACAAAATAAATACAAGGTGGAGGGGTGGTGTTTGGATTTTTGTCTTGAAGGAGAGGGGATTTTTTGAGGCAAAGGCAAGAAGGGAGTACACCAGGCCTGGGTAACTTGGGAATAGGAGATGGAGTGCTGTGTGTGAAAATCAGAAAACTTAGAGGGCTCTTATTCTCCTATTGGACAATAATCTCCCTGAAGGCAGTAGACTGTTTTTATCTTGCTTTATATAATTCACAGTGTCTGGCTCACTGCTCTTTGGACACAGTAGCTGTGTATTAAGTGTTCATGTAATTGAATACTAAATGATAATGCTATGCACTGTAGCTTTCCAGATTTCATTTTAAGGCATCATAACCCTATAGCACCTCTCCTAAAAAGCAAAACTCTGCTGTATACGGAACTTGGGACTCCTACAATACAAAAAATAATTTGTTTTTCAGAATTAACCCAGCAAAGTGTGAAATGAAGGAAAAGAGAAGGGGCTATCCTGATGAGATTCACATTTGAGGAAGTAGATGGGGGGTGGGGCAAAGTCAAGAAACCAAGAGGTGGGATCACCTGCTTTCTAATAAGATTAAGTAGGATCGCCAACATACAGGCTGTAAGAAAGTGCAGTCAGGAGCTGGAGCCCCCAGGGAGCAGTTATAGTCACTTCTGGGGATGGAGGCTAGATCTAGGATTTCACTGCTGTAGGGATTGCCTTCTCTTAATGCAAATTTAGATTACACAAAGCATTGACCTTCCTCTGTGGTCATGGCCCCTTCTGTGGCTGAAGCACAACCCTTCTCAAAAATGTTTGGCTGTTGAATGTACTTTTGGGCAGTACCAGATAAATGTTAGTAGGAAATGCTAAATGTTTCAAGTTATTTTATGGAATTAATTTGGCCTTATAATTATAGTCATCCTCAGCTTGTTTATTTCAGTTTGAGTCTTCGTTTGGGGCAGGGGAAGCCAATGAATTAATAATACTATTACTTTGCCACAGTAAAAATTCGGTACAGAAAATTTATGGAACAAAGGACATTTGAATTCTTTGTTTTTGTTTTGTTTGTTTGTTTTCTGGTGAGGCAATTGGGGTTAAGTGGCTTGCCTAGGGTCACACAGCTAGTAAGTGTCAAGTGTCTGAGGCTGGATTTGAACTCAAGTCCTCCTGAATCCAGGGCCAGTGCTCTATCCACTGTACCACCTCGCTGCCCCCAGACATTTGAATTCTTGATGGGGCTCATCGTCATTGGAGAACCTCCCAGTAATCAGTAGCCCAGTTGCTGATACAGACAAAGGGATTGACAAGACTCAGATGGAAGCAGGAAAAATACTGCCCTTTGGCCTTTTATGGTCAGTGAGGCTGATCTGATGGCCCCAGCTGCCTCAGCATCACAGAGAGCAGCCCTTGAGCTTCCCGGCTATGCAGTGGCTGCTTGTCTGAGAGAGGCCCACACAACTATCATTTAGGAAGCCAGATCAGATGGGCAGCTGCCTGTCTCTGATTGCCTCTTACCTGAACTCTCCTGTCTTTTTGCCATAGGGTTGATCCTGACAGTGCATTACATCATGATCTTCAGGTCTTAAAAGAAAAAGAAGGTGTAGAATACATTTTGCTTAACTTTTCTTTTAAGGTAAGGGAATCTCATTGAAATCCAAATCAGATGTCAGCACTCTGATACAAAATAGAGATAATGATATTTTGCTACAAGACCATGTTCTGAGCTTCAGTTTCCTCATCCATAAAGTGCGAATGATGCTTATACCCCCCACACCCTCATAGAGGGCTTGTGTGGAAAGCACTATGGGAATGCAGGCTTTTGGTTGTTATTGTATAGATATAAAGGTTTGCCAGCTGATGTATCTTTATCTTCTGTTCAGTAAGATTAGACTTTTAGTAGTTTAATCTGTTGTTTAAATTCAGTCTACTCACCAACTCAGAAGAGCTGACATTTATATAGCACTTTATTGTTTCCAGTACGGAACGACCTGGTTAAGCTGAGAATTCCCATATTATCCCTGTTTTATCAGTTAAGAAGCACAGGAAAGTTATTGATTTGACCAAGATCATACATGCAGCTAGTGATTGGCAAGAGAATTCAGACATAGGTCTTTACATGCTCCTGCTGCCACGTGCATTTGGAGCTTCAGAGGCACTGATGTTTTGCCCTTGATCCTATGTTAGTCATTTGTTTTCAGTGTATGTTCACTTGAGCTTTATTAACTGACAGACGTGGCCAGAGCCCACAGATGGTTCTCAGAGTCATGAGGACTTTGGCTCTTTCCAACCCAAATTATTTATACAATTACATCATTAGGGGCTTGTTTTGTAAACAGCATTTTGTGATTTTTCTCCTCTACTCAAACTGTTAGCAAGATTATGGCTATTTTAAAACTTTGTATTAACCATTGGCTTTTTTTGTGTTAATTAGTTGTATTTTATGTTAGAATTTTTCCATTCAATTTCCCCAGCCAGTGTCAAGAGACTGAGATGAAGGGAAAAGTGCACAAGGAAACCTCTGTATAGTAAAGTGAAAATCAGGAGGAGGGAGGTTAATAAATCCTTGCAGAGAGAATTTCCTGGGGATAGTTTATAAAAATGAAACATGGCCTTGACCAGAGGGGAGGGGCTACCTACTTGCATTCTGTGAACCTAAAAGCAAACTCATCATGTCTGGTCAGTGCTTTTCTACCTTTCTCTTTTGTTCTGTATCATATACCTGGGAGTTAAAATCATATACTTTGAAGTTAGAAGGACCCCTAGATAATCAATGCAAAATGTTTTGGTTTTGGGTGGAGAGAGATGACAAATAGTAGTTTATAACAGTGATCGATTTGAGGAGAAAAAACTCATTTTCCCTTCTTGATACATTTTGTGTGCTAGCATCTCAGAGTTCACTGGTTTAGCGTCTGCCTCAATTTTTTATTCATTCATTGTTTTGTTTGACCTTTACTTACCAGAAAATAGCAAATCTAACAAAGCTTTAAGGTTGTTTGTTGAAACTTTTAATTTTTTTTCAAGCCCCTTAGTGGCTGTTTCTTCAAACTGTATTGTAATCTAAGTGTTCTAATGGAGACCAAATCAAGTTGCTTGTATTTCCTTTTTAGGATAACTTCCCTTTTGACCCTCCTTTTGTTCGAGTGGTGGCTCCGGTCCTCTCAGGAGGGTAAGTGAGAGAGACATACAGACAGACAGACAGAGGGAGGGAGGGAGGGAGGGAGAGAGAGAGAGAGAGAGAGAGAGAGAGAGAGAGAGAGAGAGAGAGAGAGAGAGAGAGAGGTGTGTACTTAATGGGCTTCACATTTTCACTCCTTTGTGACATGGTAGAAAAGTTGGGGAGTAAGTTGAAAGTGAATGAATGGCTCCCTCAGTCTTCTCATCCTGATGAATACTTTGGGGTATGATGAAGCAAACCTTAATGAATCTCAAGAACTGGTTGTTGAATCAATTCATAAATGTAGCCTTTGCAGTTTGGTCAGAGTTTTTGGCTTTTCTGGGTTGCAGATAGAAGTTCCATGAAGTTCATTAGAGTCGGTGCTTCTGTTAGTGACTAAGTTGATGCTTTGGAAGGGTTTTCAGAAACCTAGAGGGCTAGTCATTGGGCTTTGGAGAATTGTTTCCATCTACTAAATTTGATTTGAATTGTGAATCCTGTATGTAATTCTTAAGGAATCTCAACAAATATTTGAACGTGGATTAGTGGAATGACCAGAGGATTTAGGATTGAAAGGTTTATGCTCGTCTTTGCTCTCTTGTTTCCTAGCTGGGTTGACCTCTTTTAGCCTCAATTTTCCCAACTATAAAATGGGGATAATAATTGCAGCCCATCACCTCACAGTGTTCCCATAAGGAAAACAACACTGTGTAAATGTAAACTATTATGGGGGTGGTGCTCTTGACTTCTGAAGGACTGCATTAACAATTTATATTTGGAGTGTGCAAATGTGAGGTTACCAGGCCTCCGAAAGCATTTCACAGTTAAAGAAACTAAGTCTCGTAGAGACTGCCTGATGCTTCTGTGGCCACCCAGTACCTAGAGTCCTGCCACTCTCTCCTAAGTGTGTTCCTCACTGCCTCATGTAACCGCTTCTACACCCGCTTCTGCAGAGGCGTTTGGCACATTCCCTATCCTTTGCCCATCTCTGGGTTCTAGGAGAGCCCACTGTGTTGTAGAGTTTGGTTTTGGGGTCAGACGAGGCCTGGACTGTCTGGAAATGGGACATTGGGCTTACCTGAGCATGCCATCTACTCTCAGGCTCAGCTAAGAGGTGTGGGGGACTTTCTAAATGTACCTTTACATGGTTGTGCAAGAGCCCCTTCAATACTGCCTCTGCTTTTAATAATTAATGCAAGAAGATGCAGTGTGGCTTTTTAAAATCTAGATAGCTGATAGCTGCAGTCTGCCTCAATGCTCTAATGGGATCCCAGTTTGAGATATTTCTTGCATAGGGCAGACAGGAGAGCCGCAAGAAACAAAAACAATCAGTCTTTCTTTGACAGTATAATCTAGGCATCCAAACACATCGCAGGAATGAAAGAAGCAACCATCTGATGTCATGTAGATTATTCAAAGTGCTGTATACTCTTGGAATAGCATAAGAATATTTCATTTAAGTGACCACTAGGTTTACTGTAGAATGTTTCCCTGTGTTTTGCAGTCCTGCGATTGTTCGTTTTGAGGGCACAGAGCCTCCTGGTTTGGTTTTTAAGTTTAAAGTCAGGGTGTGCATCCTTGGACCAAAGCCCGTTCTTGCCCAGGCTGGTAGCACTGAGCCCTCCGGCCACTTTTTAAAAACAGTTTTAGGGCAGCTAGGTGGCGCAGTGGATAGAGCACTGGCCTTGGAGTCAGGAGTACCTGAGTTCAAATCTGGCCTCAGACACTTGACACTTACTAGCTGTGTGACCCTGGGCAAGTCACTTAACCCCGTTTGCCCCACCAAAAAACCAAAAACAAACAAAAAACACAAATGAAAACAGTTTTAATCAGGACACTTTCAAAAAGCTGTCAATTTGTTCTTTTAGGCAATTTCCCCATCACCAGACCATTAAATTTCCATCCTTCGGAGTAGAATGAAAAACTGTCTTCCATCAGAATCTTTGGCGAGTTAGGCTCTCCTACTGCCCTGCTTTTCCAGAAAACTTGAACCTCCTAAGCTTCTGTGCTTTCCAATCAGCATTCTTAGGAGGGCCAAGAGGGATTCATTCCAAGTGGCCTCACTACAACATTTCCCTGAAAATTCACTTCAGCATTTGAGTAAACTTGTACTAAGCACAAATCATTGCATTGAGTGCTGGGGGAGATACTGTGGCTGAGTAAGTCACACTCAAAGAGTCCTGGTTCCTAGCTGGAAGACACATCGGAAGTCATAGACACCTACCCCCTCATTTTGTAGGTCTTTGCCCTCAGGTAAATTGCTTTTTAGTAGAAAGATAGGACATATGTATAAAGGTATCTTAGGAGGAGGGAAATGAATGAGAGGAATAATGGAAGTGTTTTTCAGCATTGTCTATCCACTAGCTTTCCAGTGAGGACTAGGATTAAATGTAATAGTGACTTGTTCTCTAAAATTTGTCCTTTGAAATTGAATTTTTCCAATCCACATATACTTATTGAACTCCGGTTATGTGAGAGATGCGCTGTTAGCCACTTTAGGGCATACAGAGATGTAAAAAAAACCCCAAAATTCCAACTCTCAAAGAGCTTGTAAGTATTAAGTTATTCAAGAACAATAGGATGGTTAATTATCAAATGTATGTTAGGGAAATTAAATAATCACTGAGTTGATGGTCAGGGGTAGCAGGTAATCCAGGAGGGTTTCACTGAAGAGTTGGGACTTAGAACTCTCCATCCTTCAAAACAGAATTCAAAAAACCAGAGGAACGACATCCTCCAGTACTGAAAGACCTGGTCTGTGCAGTGACTGTCTGCACTGTTGCAAAGGTCACAGAAAAGGAGAGCGGTACCACAAAGCTGGAGAAAGGAAGGCAAAGGTACCAATTTTTTAAAAAGACATAGTCTGCAAACTCTAAGCCAGTGAGCTTGACTTTGATTTTTGGAAAGATTCATTCCGAAGATGGCTGTTGAGCCTTTAGAAAGGCAAGCGGTGACTACAAAAAGCCAACATGATTACTTCATCAGCAACAGCTCACACCAGACTTGTCTTGTTCCTTTTTTGATAGGATCTCTTTGGTAGATGAGGAGAATGCTGTAGCTACAACTTTTTCTGGATTTTAACAAAATATTCAGTCACGTATTTCATTCTCCCTTGGGAAAGATGAAGTGATGTGGACCGGCTGTGATAGAGTTGGACAGATTCAGAGCTGTGAGTGCTTCCCAAGCATCTGCCCTCGGCACCCTTCCCTTTTTACTTGACCATCTCTTACTTGGAAATCTCATCGGCTCCCATGGATACAATGATTGTCCCTGGGTAAATGATCCCCGAATTTATATACTAGTCCTCAGTGTCTCTGCTGGGCTAGCCATGCATCTGCAGCTGCTGCTTGGACACCTCACATTGAATCCAAAGCAGAACTCATGAAGTTTCCCCCTTCTGAAATTTCCCTGTCACTCTTGAGGGCCCTACCATCTTCCATTCACAGAGACCCCCAGCTTTGGTAGCATCTACTCACTCTCATTCCACATACCCATTGTTGTTCACTTGTTTCAGTCATGTCTAACTCTTCATGGCCCCATTTGGGGTTTTCTTGGCAAAGACACTGGAATGGTTTGCCATGTCTTTCTCCAACTTTACCGTTGAGGAACTGAAGCACTAGGACACCACCTCGCTGCCTACATATACCCAAGCTGTTGCCAAATATTGTCGTTTGTGCCGTCACAGAATCTTTAGTGTATGTCCTCTTCTCTCCATTCATGTCACTACCACCCTAGTAGGGCCCTCCTCACATCTCCCGCCCCCCCCCCCAGTCTGTCTTCTGCTCAGTTGCCACATCACTCTTCTGTTTCACGGGCTCCAATGGCTCCCTATCACTTAAGATCAATATAAAGGTCCCTGGCATTTAAAGCTGTTCATAACTTGCCTCCTCCTCTCTTTCCCTTCACACACTCTATGATCCAGCTGCACTGACTTCCTTAAAGGTCCTTGGACTCCGTTCTCTATGTCATGTGTCCAGGCCTGCTGGGCCTCTGCTTGGGCCGTCTGAGGCTCTTTGGCCCCTTGCTCCCACCTCACGGTGTCTGTCCCTGGCTTCCCCAACTGCTAAAGCCTTCCCTGTGAGATTAATATCACTGGCTTTGTACAGATCTCTTCTGCACCTTAACATCTGCATGCCTTTCTCCCTGAAGAGCAGGGACTATTGGGGGCTTGGGCCTTTCCTTGTTTCCCCAGTGCCTAGCGCGGTGCCTGGCACATAGTCAGGACTTCATAAATGGGCTTGCTGACTAATCAGCCTACACGTCTGCTGGGGTGAATGACCCTAGTGTCCAACCAATGCCAAGTCATGTGGCCTCTGTAGTGTCCTCAGCACCAGTCTGCTCCTTTTCACTGAGATCACCACCACCAGCTTTTTTGCCTTTAACATCTCTTGCTTAGAGTATTTTAAGAGCTTCCCAACTGTTTGTCATTCTAGACTCTCCTTCTATCTAATCCTTTTTGCTTTTCCTGAAGCAATCTTTTTTTAGTCACCTTTATTACTCAGTATCTCCCCATCCCTCCTCCATCTAGAAATAACATCTTACAATAAAGAATAACAGTGACAAAGATCAAGAGGAAAAGGTGGTTGCCAATGTGGTCATCAAGTTCACCAGTACATGCTCCATCCTACAAAGAAGGGAAGGAAGGAGAGGTGTCCTTAGGACTCTTCTGTGGGGCCAAGCATTCATAATTATAGAACATTCGGTTTCCGTTTGTGTTGTTTTTTTCTGTTTGTTTCCCCTTAAATTCATATAAGTCTTCTATATTCTCCCTATATTCATAGTTACCAACTTTTTGCAGTAGCATAACACTCCATTACATTTGTGTCCCACAATTTGCATAGCCGTTCCTTAGTCCTTTGTTACTTTAAAAAAGCGTTTCTACAGATATTTTGGTATATTGGCCTTCTAGAATTGAGCATCTTGGGGCTCAATTCCTCACAGTGGGTCAAAGAGGATTGTTCCACTAGTAACCTTCTAATGTCCCTGCCTTTGCAGAGGCCCTTACAGATTTCCTGGTTCCATCTTTTGTCATCTTTGCCAATTTTCTGGAGGTGATTTGAAACCTCAGAGTTGCTTTGATTTGCATTTTTTCATTATTCATAATTTGGGTCAATTTCTCCAATTTTTCATGGTTTACCATTCCTCTTTGGAGAACCATCTGAGCTTCAACCACTTTGCTGTCCTCTGGGGAATGGCAAAGTGAGCTCCTTAAAGCAACAGCATATTTGGGCGATTTCCTTTCAGTCACTCTCCTGAAACTCACCTCACGAGCTGTGAGTCTGTCTTTCAAGGAACTCGACAATCTGTCTCAGGCACTGTTTCTACCATTTTTCACTCTACTCTCCTACCATGCTCACACTGCAGCTAAACTGATTTCCTGGGTGACCTTGTATTGGATCCTGCCTTCTTCCTTGGTGTCTCTGCACTCACTGCCCAGCTCTGTCCTTCAGCAGGGGCTTAGCTCGGGCCCCTCCTTCTCAGCTCTGCAGCCAGAACACCCATCATGCCCCGAGTCTGGCAAGTCACCCTGCTTGACCTCTCCTCCCCTTGGCATCATTTTCTAACTTGTCTCACGTTTATGTGTGTCTTTGTCTTATTCTCCTGCTAAGTTAGAAGCTCCTTATAGTCACAGACTGTCATCTTATGGCTTTATCTCCCCAGCACATGGCATTACTAGGTCTGTAATGAATGCTAATTGAACATACTGAATGGGTAAGATGGGAGTATTAAAGACTTTGTAAACCAGAAGGTCCTGTCTGAGTCTGAACCATCATTCCCCCAGTGAAGGGGAGAAGAAACTGTAATCAAAAACCTGAAGTCAGGAAGGGGCAAAATGTGCCCTGCAGAAGACTTGAGGCCAGGTTGGAGTAGAGATGCATGTAGGAGCATGTCACAGACAAGGAGAAAGGTGTGCTCCCTGCCTCAGTGACCAGGCTCGGGATTTGCCCCACCCCACCCCCTTTTATATATAGCCATGAGAGAATTATTGATAGTTTCTGAGCTGGGCAGTCCTGGCTCTGTCCCATAGGCCTTTTGACAGCTGTGGAACACATCATTTTATCATGCCTCATGTTTTCCTCAGCTTTAAGTCAGCCACTCTTCCTTTCTCTATATACTAATGCACAACTGTCCCATCTTTCAAAATGTCCATTTAAAGCCAGATCTTCAACAAAAGCTCTGCCGACTGACCAGGGTTGTTTTTGCTACTGACCCAAGAACATGGCCTGCCTTGGACCGCATATCAATAATCTTGGACCTAGAAGACTGTTGGATGGTTGGGGAATATCAACTCCTCCTTATGTAGCTCATTGGAATATATTGTGAGGTTGCCATGAAGTATGGCACCATTCAGCGGAAAAGTGCCTCACTTGGGAGACACAGTGGGGTAGAGTGGAATCTGGATGAGAAATGAGGCAGACCTGGCCTAGCTGTGACTTATGCCTCAGATGCCCCAGCTGGGGTATCTAGACAAATCTCTGTCTCTCTAAGCCTTACTTTGCTCATCTGAAAAATGAAGCTAAGAGGTCTTAGCTCACCACTGAAATGAGATAAAGCATGGAGGACACTTAGCTGACCTTTGTTCACCACTCAAAGGTTGTTGCTGTCATTATTGCGTTGTGGTCACCTTCCGAGTGATCAGAAGTTTAGGAAATGATCCTCAGTGACCTGCTCTTGGGCTTGTCCAGTGACCTGCTCTTTGCTTCCTCTTTGGGAGGCAGTGTTGCAGTGAACATGGCCATGTCTCTGACCCCAGGGTCCTTCTAGCCCTCTGAGCAGGGACATGCTAGGCTCACTGGATGGCGCAGAAGGCGTACAGCCCATTGTACCCCTCTTCTGCATCGTTGACTCGAATCCCATTATTATTCTCACTTAAATCACACTGTGAGACTGCAGCACTGATTCAAGGGTTCCATTATTCACTCCTCTAAACCAAGGCATTTTTATCCTCTGGTTGAGGAGCCAGGCTGGCCGGCTCCTCCTTTCCCCAAGAATTGCCCAGGGATACAATTGTCTCTTACATGGAATATCCAAACCGCCATAAGTGAGTTTAGTCTTCTTGGAGATGCTGCTTTTATACTTGGGGGGGGTGGAGCCGTGTGCTTGTGGTTGACAAGATGTTGGTGCTGTCCCACTGTTAAGGGCTAAAATTCTAGCTAAACTGTCTAAAATATCTAATGAGTGGTCGCCAATCAATTACAAGCTTTAGCAAGAGTTAGAGTTTTAAGCATTTATTAAGGAGAATAAGAATTTGGTAAAGAGAGAGAGAAAGGCCTAGATTCCTATCTATTAAAGGGAGAGCACATTTCCAGCTCCCTTCTCCACCAGAGTCCAGAGGAAAAGAGCCCCAGAGTCAGCGCCAGTCTCTTCCTTCCTCCTCCCACTAGTCCGCGTCACTTCCTCCCGCCAAAGAAAAGACTCCTGGTCTTGCCCTCAAAGACCTTCGCTTCATGGGCAGAACTCTTCTACAGTAAGTATCCAGCAGGTGGCGTCATTCCAATCGTTACAGTCCCCCCTGTTGTTCCTCAAGAAACAAAATGTTTCCTTGACGGAACAGTAAAAACAATATAATAACTATTGCTAACTAATAATATGTGAACAACAATATAGAAAAGGAAGAGAGGAAAGTTTTGTCCAGAGGGGCGATTTTTTTTTTGTCCTCATGAACCGACGCTTTGACATTAGTCTTGCAAAGGGAGGGCCTCTGCAGAGAATACATGTTACAGATGGTGTATATTATAACAGAAAGAGAAAAAAAACCAACAAAAACAACAAATCAAAACTGTTCATTTAAAGTCTCTGAAAGTCTTTTCTCAGATGTCCTCTAGGTGTAGTCGTGGAATGGAAGTCTTTTCAGGGGTTGATGTGTGGATGCTGGTAATCAGCCAGGAAAATTTCCTACAAAATTGAACTTAACACAACTTTAAAATAGCTTTGTCAATAATCAAATCAAACAATGAAAGTTCTCAAAAACATGTCTAAGGGAATTCAGAATCTTAGTTGTTACACATGAAACATATAATAAAACAAAAATTGAACCATTCTTTAAAATTATAATATTACTATAGTCCCCCCTTATGGAGGGTAATTGAGAAGACAATTGCTACGATATTAATTATTAAAAATAATTTTTTATCTTTGTTTCATCACTTTTTGCATCATCTGCCTAATTATCCTCATGCCACTATGAGAAATTAAAAAATCTAATATAATTGGTAACAGGTGTCAAGGCCAAATTCAACACTGTATTTATCATGACACCTGAGATAATTATGGGGGTTACCATAAAAGAACAGAGAAATGATGGGATATGAGCATTCCCACACTTGAGCAATATGTACTGCCCATACAGTATGCCAGGCTTAAAATAGGTGGATGGAATATATGTCCATGCCACCGAACATATTGGAAGAAACTGAGTCAGACTTAATCAGATGCATGGGATTGAGATGTCCATGGCATCAGGCATATAGGAGGGAGCATAGAAGCCAGGTGTAGAAGTGAGATGGGTGGGATGAATACTTCCAGCCATCTGTACAATATTGTGGGGAAAAAGAGAATAAAATATTAAACCAAGAGAATCCAACCTCAACATTTGTCAAAAGCTGTTCCCTCGGCCATACCTTGACTTCATGCATGTCTCCCCTCATGTGACAGTTCAGTGTCTGCTCTTGCATGTATTCCTCTTGTGATTGGATGGCATCTTGGCCAACTGGCATCTGATAACTCAGAATAAAGGCAATTAATGTCTTAAATGATAAGTTCCCATAATCCAAGTCTCATATGGATTTAAAAATTGAGGATAATAAATGATTGCAAAAAATGTGAATACATCTTGACTCAGAACACAATATATAATTATGCAACAATTTCAAATGATACCCCTTTTTTTAACTTAGTATACAATTACTTTTTTGAAAAATCTGAACATATTTAAATACAAGTTAAAGCACAACACAATCTCAAAGACAACTTTTACAAATGTTCCCCTCTTTTTTTTTTTTTGAATATGCTTATCAAAAATAATACTTCTAGAATCAATTTACACTTGCCATGGCAAACAATTTGCTAGGGAAATGCTTTAAAGAGTTTGATCAAATAATCAGTTGAGAAAAATAACAAAAACAAATAACTCAGAATATGGGAGCACAATACTCCTAGAATTAACATTGTATTATGAAATCAAAACCATGTTTCAAAATTAGATAGATGAATGAATAGAAGAAAATACACATGGAATAATAAAAGACAATGAAATTCAAACTAGGGAAATCTAAATGAATATGAACTTAATATCAATAAGAGTATTATAAAATATAAACTTGATCACATGACTATAAAAAGCTTTTACAAATATTCTCCTTGTTTTAGAAACTAAGTATAAAACACAATCTCAAATGCATGAAAATCTCTATGAAAATAAACCCATACCATTAATTTCAAAATGTATATATAATAGCATAGAAGTCCTATGTAACCTCTGAACTGATACTATTACTCTGAGTGAATTCAGAACACTTTTGATTCCGATATCTAAAATCCCCAATACTCATATCAATACCTTGCTGCTTACTTCTACATTTCTGTAAAATATATATCCTTCCATGGCAAAAGAAGCAGAGTCTTGAACTATGTTGATGATTGTCATTCTTATTCAGCTTAAGTTTTTCTTCTTTAACCCCTCTATATTGTCTGTCAGTCTTTTCACCATACAAATGCTTTATAAGATTACTAATTAAAGACAAAAGCAGGTTAGCAAAATTATGAACAAAACAAGCATATCTGGAATTTAAAGAGTTTTCTAAGATTGTCTCAAAAGCACAGCCAGGCCGGGGAAGGGCTGAGCCTGAAGCTGCAAATGCAGGTAGAAAAAGTTGAGCATGCGCATCAGATCTCTGGACTTCCCAGGCAGGGGAAGCTATGGGCTTGGCCATAGGAGGAGTAGAGGGTGGGGTCTGGGGAGGAGGGGAGGGACCAGCGCAATTTGAATCCGACTTGATTTTGAACTCAGGCCTGGATTCCTCTTCCCCCACTTTGCCTCCAGGTGCTAGGGGATTAAAAGCTTCTAGAGGGTGGGTCATTGCCTCCAGGCATGCAAAATTAGAGCAACAATTAGTGTTGGAACTGGGAAAAGCAGCAGGAATCTCTTCAGGTTTCTCTGAAAAAGCATGGTTGGGAGAGGGAGAGATATTTCCTTGTGTGAGTAAGTTACTGGCTCTTTTAACAAAAATAAAAAGAAAAATAGAAAATCCACAAAAACAAAGCATTAACATGATCTTATCTCCCATTTGTCTGGTTAAACAGACTAAAATCAAAAATAGGGTAATTAGGGAGTTTAAAAGGTCCATTCGAAAAAATTTAAAGGGAAAACACAGCCAGTGCGCCAGTACTTAGCAGTTTAAAGGGAGAGGGAGGGGAAATTTCTTACCCAACCAGAAGATCAGAAGACTGAGGTTTAGCTTTCCTCTTCGTGGTCAGCCATCTGTTAAGGGCTAAAATTCTAGCTAAACTGTCTAAAATATCTAATGAGTGGTCGCCAATCAATTACAAGCTTTAGCAAGAGTTAGAGTTTTAAGCATTTATTAAGGAGAATAAGAATTTGGTAAAGAGAGAGAGAAAGGCCTAGATTCCTATCTATTAAAGGGAGAGCACATTTCCAGCTCCCTTCTCCACCAGAGTCCAGAGGAAAAGAGCCCCAGAGTCAGCGCCAGTCTCTTCCTTCCTCCTCCCACTAGTCCGCGTCACTTCCTCCCGCCAAAGAAAAGACTCCTGGTCTTGCCCTCAAAGACCTTCGCTTCATGGGTAGAACTCTTCTACAGTAAGTATCCAGCAGGTGGCGTCATTCCAATCGTTACACCACAGAGGGGACTCTGGGACTTTCTCTCCTCTCCTGCCATCCTTGCATTCTTCGTGACTCATCTGGCATTCTTAACTCTTTGTTTGGAGGCGAGAAGAGACATGAGCTACCTGAGATGGAGGTCACAGGGAGAACCATAGGCTTTCTTGCCCCCACTCCCCATTTTACACATGGAAAAACTAAGGCCAAGAGAGGGAGGGAAACTTGTTGAGAGTCACATGGCTAGAAAGTGGCAACGCTGGAGCTCAGACCTTTGGGGGCTTCTGCACGTGTATGGAAGAAGCGCTTAAAATGTTAGGGTGAGATGTTAGCAACCACTTGTCTCAGCCCCCTTACTTTACAAAAAAAGGAAACGGAGACCACCGAGTAGAAAGCACTCAATGGTTACACGGATACCAAGCAGTAGAGGCAGCATCCAAACCCAGACCTCCCTTTTGTGGAGAAGTATTTGCTTATCTTTCTTCCTAATCTCTCTGAGTGCCATTTCCTGTCCAGGGAGACTTCCGCCTTACATCTCACTGACACCTTGTGAATTCTGGGGGTGGGGTGGGGTGGGGTGGTGTTGGAGAAGGGTGGATAGAGAGAAGAGGAGAAAGACAAGAGACGAAGGGCAGCTTCCTGGTAATCATTCACCAGTGCTGTAGTGACAGTCTTTGATTAGCACATCCATTTTCACAAAACTCAGAGCTTTTCCAGTTTTGTCGATAACCCTCAAAATATGCTTCAGGTTTGGTTTTGTGTATTTGTATTTTCTGTTTTTATTGGGGAGTGAGGAGTGAGGAGTGAGGGATGATTGGAAGAGACCTGTTTTGGTTTTTTCCATATATATAGGAAACTCCCCTGACCTAAGTTAGTCATAGGCTACATATTGATTTGCTCAGTATTGTTCAAAAAATTCACACCTCCCTTCCTTCAATTTAAATATCATCATGTGTTGAGGTTTGTGACATTTATGGATAATGAACTCCACAAATAGGGGTCCTGTCTTGTGTTCTAGGCCACGGGCTAGGCCCCAGGAAGAATTCAGAGGCGTCTAATCAGATCATATTGCTCTACCAGACAACCTTCCTGCTTCCATGGTGTGTTCAGAGGGAAAAAGGGTGTCCTATCTGGAGGCCCCATGGAAGAGCTGGACTTCAGGGCGACTTTGGGCAGGGCTTCCTTGGCTTTTTCCACTCGTGACCCTGGGTAGATAGGTATATAAAATAGGTATGCATCACTTTGGACTTTGCCAAATGTCTGTGACACCCACATTCACACTCACAGTTGAAGAAGCTGTGACTTATATAATGGAGTCCAAGAGAGATCCCAAGAGGTCCCAAGGACATTCCAGGGTGTGGGGAGAGGGATGGGGGAGCAGAGGGATACTGGTCATTCTGCTCCTAAGTGAGGTAGGTAGCACATGAATGCCTGCTCGAGGAGGCTAGACTTGATCATTAGGCAGTGGAGAGCCATTTCAGGTTTTTCACACAAAGAGTGACATGCATGGTGAAAGTGTCATTTTAGGAAGATCTGTCGATAATGCACAAAATGGATTTGTGCGGGGAACTTGATGGCAGGGAGACTAGTTAGACTATGGCAATAGAACATGGATCATAGATCTTAGAGCTGCAAGGGACCTTCATTGATCATTAAGGTCAACTCCTTAATTTTTCAGATGAGGAAACTGAGGCAAAAAGAATGTAGTGATTTGCCCAGGATTACACAAGTAGTAAATGTCTGACAGAGAGTTGCCACCCAGATCTTCCTGATTCCCAGTCTAGTGCCCTATTCATGATGCTAGGCTTCTTCCTAAAGGGGTGCTAGGGCTGGCTGGATTCCTAGAGAGAGACTTGAATAGGGCTAAGGGTTTGGGAAGGACAAATCACAAAGGACGTAAGTAACCAATCCTAGACAGAGTAATGTGAAAAGTAACCAGCAGAGGGGCAGCCAGGTGGTGCAGTGGATAGAGCAACAGCCCTGGATTCAGGAGGACCTAAGTTCAAATCAAGCCTCAGACACTTAACACTTACTAACTGTGTGACCTTGGGCAAGTCACTTAACCCCAATTGCCTCACGAAAAAAACAAACCAGGAAAAAAAAAGAAAAGAAAAGTAACTAGCAGAGAGTGACATTGTATAAAGAAAATGTGCTATAAGGACAGGACAAATTTTTATAGTGAAAAGGGAAATCCGAGACTTAATTGGACAATGCCAAGATTTAGCCTTATCTAAGGAGACCTTATGTAAAATGTTTTCAGTAGCCATTCCTCAAGCTCTGACTGGGAATAATTCTTAGGCTGTGACTTAATATAGGCCTTAGTGAAAAGAGATTTTAGTACATTTTTTAATAGAAGCAGAAGGAAATATTGACAAGTGGAGAATCAGGTCTGACTCTTAGTCTCTCTTCAAGGTATGTGTTGGGTGGCGGTGCGTTATGCATGGAACTTCTCACGAAACAGGTAAGTATATTTTTCATGTTATATTTCATTGTCGTGTGCAGTATCAGGTTTGAGTTAGTCTTAAATGAAATAGCCCCAGATAAGTCCCAATGTGTGACACCCTGGTGAGAACACGAAGACATCCTCCTGAGGGGCCCATGGTTATGTCAGTGAGGCCTGACCTTTGACCCTTCTGCCCTGGCAACCTGGTAGTGAAGAATAGTGAAGACCTCTCATTTAGCCCTCCAGGGAGGAGGCTCCTCTGCACGTATTTTGGCCAAACCTCCAGGACTTCTAACCCGGCCTGCCCTGGAAGGCTTTGTGCTCCCTCGTGTGGGAGCAGAGGGAGGCCTCTGAGAAGAACCTTCATGAAGGACGATGGGAACTGAATAAATGTGAAAAGTTTGCTATAAAGGCTAGGTTTTGTTTTCAGTTATTTATAAAGGTCACCTAACTGTGATGTGGTTTCTTGTCTCATGGGTGGGTCTGGAAACATTTTCACCTTGGCTGTTTCCTTTTCATTACAAACTCCATGTGTTAAGTAGCTATTAAACTGACAAACTTCATTTGTGCCTCTTCTCCTGGTTAATAGCAAAAGGGATTTACAGCAATCAGCCTGTCCAATTAGATGTGCCAAAGTGAGCCTCCACCTCTTCTTCTTCCTATAGGGCTGGAGTAGTGCCTATTCCATAGAGTCGGTCATCATGCAGATCAATGCCACGTTAGTCAAAGGAAAAGCCAGAGTACAGTTCGGAGCCAATAAGGTAATTCGTCCAGACTTGCCTCAACCTCTCTGCCTCCTCTCCCCTCTCCCCACCACCACTAACGTGCAGAATACAAAATGAGCCATTTCATGATAAACAACAGATGGGGTTCTCAGAAGCTACACGTAGATAAAATTGTCAAATCATTTTCTTTTTTACTTTCTTCACATCAGAGAAATTCTGTTTGAGATTGGTTTTCAATTGACCTAGACCAGTGTGCTTTGTCTTTCTTCTCTACTGAAATCTGTCAAGTAATTAAGTACAATTATAATAACTCTCATTTCTATATTGCTTGATTTTTCTAAGTGGTTTTCATTGATTATCTCATTTTGTCCACAAAACAACCCTGTGAGGAAAGTCTTCCTATCATTTGATCTTCCCAACAGCCCGGTGAGGTAGATCTTAGTGCAGATGAAGACATTGAGACCCAGAAAGGGAGAGAGACTTACCCAGAATTTTGCAGTATTAAGTGTGAGGCAGGATTTGAACCCAGATCTTCTGGACTCTAAGTTCAGTGCTCTCCCCACTAAGCCACAAATAAACAATTCACTGGGAATGGGGGGTGGGATGGAGAGGGAGTGCCTATTTAAAATAACTTTTCAGTAAGGACTTCTTTAAAGAGAAGAGTATGAATCAATTAGTCACCCCTCTCATTTAAGTGTGGATTTCTATATATTGTTTTTTTGAAAAAGAGGGCTTATATGAAACTTGCCTTTATTTGGATTTCCTACAAACATCAGTCCAGGGAGCCATTACTCTAACATGAACAATTTTGGACCAGACCTATGATGCCCTCGGTGTAGTGTGCCCCTGCTCTGTGTTGCCCAGAGACTCTTAAAGCACTTCTGGGGCCCAGATCAGTTAAGGGCCTTGCCCAGCATCAGATAGTAATAGGTGTCTGAAGCAGAACTTGAAGCTGAGTTTTCCTGACTCCAAGTTTTGCTTTCTATCTGCTGACCCACACTGTCTTCCTACATCCATCTTGATATGGTTGTGCAGTCATTTTTAGTTATGTCTGACTGTGCGACCCCATTTGGGGTTTTCTCAACAAAGATACTGGAATGGTTTGCCATTTCCTTCTCCACCTCATTTTATAAATGAGGAAACTGAGGCCAACAGGGTTAAGTGACTTTGCCCAGGATCACACAGCTAGTAAGTGTCTGAGGCCAGATTTGAACTCAGGTCTTCCTGCTGCGTCCTGATCTGGCATTTAATTTACTGTACCACCCAGCTGCCCTTACATTCATCTATACGTTAATCAAATTATGATATAAGGGGGTTATTGGGGAAGAGGCCTTCATGGTTGTGGTATTTGGATAGCACATGGGAAGTGGGCTTGCACAAAGGGTTTGTTTAGAGGCAAAAGATAAGGAAAAGGTCATAAATAATAAGCATTTCAGGAGAAATAAAATGCAGTCGCCTTTTCATATGTTCCTAATTTCTTTCAGTTTGGGTTTTTTTGGCAACAACTTAAAATTGAAGAAAAAATGTTTTAAATGAAAAGTTTTGTTGAGTCCATGATTTTATGTGTGGGTACCTTCTCCATAAAGATAGCAACCCCTCCTAATCTCTTATGTCATCATGACTCCAAGGTTGTCACCTTAAAGGGGATCAGCCTCCTGGGGACCAGCTGCTTTTCACATGTTGGTGAGGCTGGTCCTGGCACAAGAGATGCTCAGGCCATCCCTGGGCCAGGACTTGGAGTCTTTCCAACATGAGAGTTTGTGTCTGCCCCTGGACTCTTCCCCTGCCCTGACTTAGGCCTCTGGAGCAAGGACACCAGGGCATGATGGTTGAGTGGCAGAGGCAAGACATTGTGGTGGACTGGAAGTCTCAAAACCTGGGTTCAAATCCCAGCTGTGTGAACTCAGGCAAGTCGCATCAACTCTTGGGTCTAAGTTTTCCCATCCCTAAAATGCGGATGATAGTAGTCGTTCCATGATGTCCTTTCCAGGGCTGTTGAACAGAAAGCCCTTTGTAAAAACGGGCCAATGAGACAGAGCTAAGTCCTTGTGAGGGAGGTCCTGCGATGCCCTCGTTCTGAAGGGATGGGAGGGAGGCAATGATGTAGCTCATGAGATGGGAAGTGCCTGATCAGCCCTCTGTCCAGAAAATCAGAGAAGATGTTGGTAAACTTTTCGGCATTCTCAGGACTAGCTGTTCTTTGGTGATGTCGGCACAGTTGGTTATATGTCATTGACTATTGTTATATAAGTGACTCCCCAATAATAACTTCTTGGTCTAAACTATGTTTAAAACTCTTCCTTTCAGAATCAGTACAATCTAGCAAGAGCACAACAGTCCTATAAATCCCTAGTACAGATACATGAGAAGAATGGTACGTGAAATTGTCATTTTGGAGCTATGTGGTCGTAAATTATTTCATCGTGCGGATTTTTTAAATGGTTCCCAGCAATTTCAGCAAAACTCTTCATTCAGACTGTGGCCGTTTTGTATTGGTGGTAATTGGGATGACTGTTGAACCATCATTTGCCTTTACAGCCAAAAGAACCATTTGTGAGGCTTGTTAATGATAAAAGTAAAATAACCATCAAGTACCCAGGTAGGGATACAAAGATGAGGGAGAAGCCATCAGTGCCTACAGAGAATTTCTCTGCTCCTGGAGGTCACAAGTGTCATTTTCAGAGGAGGATTGAGACTGAAGGAGGGAGCGCCAGATTTGGAGCCAGGAGACCTGAGTTCAAATCCTGACGCTGCCACTTAAAAACTCTTGTCTTCTTTAAAATGAAGATAAGTAAGATTAGCAAAGCACCACATACATGGAGGGTGGCAAGTATTATCAATAGATCCTAGCTCTGCCACTTAATGCCTTTGTTTAACTTGTGCCAAACTCCTTCCCCTCTTTGAGATTGAACAAGCAACTTGCCTTCTCAGATCCCCTTCAGTCTAGAGCCTCTGATTGAAGTGAACAAATTGATTTAAAAGCTTCTGGGATGCTTGAGTTGTTCTGCAATGATTTATATCGACCTTAGTCTAAGTGAGGATTGTTTAGCATTTACAAAGTAAACCATTTTGTTTTCACATATAACTGGTTTTTAACAACTCCTGTACAAAAAAACCAATGCCTTCTTGAGCATAGTAAATGACTTGGGTGAGAAGTGATGGCCTCCCCTCTGTCACAAACGTTAACCTATTGTGACTTTTCTCTACATAGTGATTGTATAGAATAGTCATTCTAGAAAAAAAATAAGACTACAAAATAGATAGTAATTATTCTGTAGTTGAAGAAATAGTTTGAACTTTTTAGGCTAGGAAGGAGCCTTGGCTACCAGCCATTACCATCTAACAGCTAACACACAAACACACAAAAATGGCTGTTCTCCCCCCATCCACCTCTTAGGCCCCAAGCATCCCAGCCCCAGTGACTCTTTGGATACTTCAGAAATCTCGCATTTTGCTACACTTGTGATCCAGTGTTAATTATCTGGCACAGTGGGTATCCTTACCTTTTTTTGGTGGGGTTGGAGTTAACAGCAATAAATATGAGTTCTAGAAAGCACACTAAAGCATTGCTTATGCCCTGGGCATTTGAAAGCTCATAGGATGTGTGTGGGGGTATGTAAAATTCAGTAGCAGAGAGATGACAATGGAGAGACCACTGGGCTGGGAGTCAGGGGTCCTGGATGCTGGGAACTCAAATACTGTCAAGACTTTGTTTTCCATTATAACTTAAAATCATTTGCTAATAACTATCTTACGTTATGTGGACTTTGCATTGCTTTTGTTATCAATACAGGCGAAGGTTTCTCCAAGTTTTATAGCAAATTTAAACACTAAAGTAAAAGGTAAAAACAGCCATTAAGGTTTCTTTTCTGAAAGGCTGAGCAGAAGCCTTGAGTCCTTCAAGGCACTAGCTTATCAAACCATCTTTGTTCTTCCCTTTCTCAGGCTGGTACACACCTCCAAAGGAAGATGGTTAAGTGGGTGAACCATTCTTTGCCTGGACCGATGTCACTATAATGAAATTCCTGCCAGCAGACAATAAGCTACAAGTGCCCCATAAACAGCCGTACTGAAGACTCTAGCTATTAAATTTGTTAGTGGAGAAAATGTTATTTGACATCCAGTGTAGGCCACAGCCTTTCCATGCTGCTCATCACAGGTATCTGCGGCTGAGCAGTCTGGGGCCTTTATTGGTCCGTTTCTCCCCAATCTCCCTTTCATTGGAAGTGAAACCTCTAAAGCCGGCGAGTCCACATCAAGTTACACATGTGCACACACACACACACACACACACACACACCACGCGCACACGCACACACACAGAGATACACACACACAGATTTGATGAATCGCGATGGGGTTGGAGAGTCTTACCTTTCGTAGGATAACGGGCTACACAGACTTGCAACATATGGTTTCATTTAAAGCCAGTAAAATTTCAATCATTGTTTAATACTGTTTTAGAGATTTCAGGTCTTGTAAAATCACAGGTTTGGGTTTTTTTTTCTGGTCTAAAATGAAAACATTTATAGTATTGCCAAATTAATGACATAGGAAAACCCACATATATGTTGTCATTACACTTTTAAAAAATGGCTACATGAAGATATGAACCGTTTCTCAAAAAGATACTTGTGACTGGATTATGTTGTATTTGAGCAGAGCAAGGCTGTGCCAGTTAAAAACTTGGAACTTGGCATTTCCACTGGGGCCTCAGTCTTGCTGGGTTGCACCTGCTACTTCTTGGTTCAATTTACCTTACAAAGAGGAGCCACAGTGTAAAGCTTGAAGTTATTTAAAATAGTAGAAGCCGTTGGAGGCGTTCCATTTATTAACGGGGTGTTGCAATCATTTGTAAACTAATGAACTTCTCAAGTGATTGGCCCAAGAAAATTCAGTCCTTGAGCAAATTCTCTTATCCATCAGAGAACAAAAAGACATCACTTCTGAAGAATTTTAAAATAATGTTGCCGGAGTCACAGCCGTGGGTTTGATGGTGACTGGTGGGAATATACACACGATGTGAACGCTTTTTCTCTTTCTTAGAAGATGGTATGAATTGGTGTAATGTCTTCATTTTATTGCCTTACTTGAACCAGTTCTATTTGGTTACTAACAGACCTTTTGTACCCCAGGTTTAAACTCAAGGTATCATTTAAGTATTAAGCACTTTTTAAAAGAAACCCAGGAGCAGCACATCTTCCTATTCCATACCTGTCAGTTAAAACATGAAAGGGTTTTTTTCTTATCAGGCATTTGCTTTAAGATCCAGTTTTTAGCTTTGAAAATCACATCAGAAAGACTTGGCACTACTTCTGCTATCTTGTTTTTAATTACCTTTTAGGTTGTTTGTTGTTTGTTTGTTCTTCATTTTAAATTAAAGGTAGATGATGATGTCCTAGCCTCCTTGCTTATTTGGTTCTATTTGTATAAAGTCCTGATAGCTTGTTGCTCAGATAACAGCCTTAAGTCTTAAGGCTGAGCTCTTTTAAAGCATTTTAAAGTTCCTTAACCTGAGGCTAAAATATTGAATACATTATTGAATTCTTTAATACTCAGATGGATAACAGGTTGACAGCTGTGCATTTGGCATGCTTAGTTTTGGATTTCATTTTTCATTGCAGAATTATTTGGCAATGTAAAGTCAATTTGTAAACTTGCATCAAGTTTATGAATAAAGAACCATTTTAAAAATGATCAAGTGTCTGCATTATACCTCTGAAGATACGCTGCCTTATCCAAGGTTGAATCCATGATGCAGGTAAATTTAAGTCAATCTACAGAAATGACCTTTCAAGACCATTAACCCTAGTGCTGCCTACCTTTCAAATTGAGCCAAGATAGAAGAATAATGTCATCCAGTTGCAGCTTACACTGCCTTCGAGAGTCCTTGTGGCAGGGTCATGTCCCTTTTCCCCAGGGCAGTGGGGAGCTCCTGTGCCAAGCTTGGGGGGCGGGGGACAGACACATGGCCACCCATTTGAGGGCTGATTGACCAAGAGAGAGATGGAGAAGCATGCCTGTCAGGGAAAATCTCAGAAGAGCAAAACTGCCATGCCCTTCCGCAAGCTGGGAGCTTTCCCGAATCTGTGCCCACAACAAAACCACCCCAAACATCCATCCAGCATTTGTTGACCGCCTGCTAAGTGCCAAGCACTATGGGAGGCACTAGGAAAATAAAGACAGGTGAAGTAGGCCTTAGCCTGGAGGGGAGACAGCTCATACACATGAGCATATGCTAAATATATAGGGCAGCTGGGTGGCACAGTGGATAGAGGATTGGCCCTGAAGTTGAGAGGACCTGAGTTCAAATGTCACCTCAGACACTTACTGGCTGTGTGACCCTGGGCAAGTCACTTAACCTCAATTGCCTTAAACATCCGGAGCCATCTCCAGTTGTCTGATGCATATCTTGCCATGGAACCCAGTTGGCTCAGGAGGAGAGAGGTTGGTAACCTTGCATACCCCTCTCTCACCTAAATTCAATTCACTGCAAGTTATGATACTACCTCCCAGTGTCATGGCCCTCTTGGAGAATGATGGACCAACAGCAACAACATAATTATACACAAGTTAATTGGGGAGGAGAGAGCACTAACAGCGGGTCGAATGCTGCAGGTAGTGTTCTAAAGCACATGGGAGATGCTAAGGGCTGGAGGGGAGGAAAGGTCACCCCTGGACCAGGGGGATGATGGGATGATGACCTGGGTAAGGGTACCTGGGCAGTAGATGCACCATCATAATCAAGGCAGGCCAGTTTGGCTAAAGATTGCATATGAATAAACAGTGTATTATGATTCTGGAAAGGTGTGTTGGGGCCACATTGTGAAGAACTCTTTTTTTTTTTTTCCTTTTGGTGAGGCAATTGGGGTTAAGTGACTTGCCCAGGGTCACACAGCTAGTGTCAAGTGTCAAATCTGTTTGAACTCAGGTCCTTCTGAATTCAGGGCTGGTGCTCTATCCACTGCACCACCTACCTGCCCCATTGTGAAGAATTTTAAAAGCCACACAGAGGAATCAGTATTTGATCCCAGAGCCAGGGAGTGCTATGGTCAAACTTTAGGGTGGTCACTAGCACTTCATGCTTCCCCATTCCTAGGATGGCAAAGCGTTTGCCAAGTTGTTGGCCCACTGCACTGTTGGTATTTTTACTCATTCCTGTCCATGGTGCTAATGGTATGATGAGCCTATGAAGCTCTCTCGTCTACATGTACCAAGAGAACAGTGACTGGAAGGCACGATAAACTGACCAGTCAGGCATCTTTATAGCAGCATACATAAAAGAAATCTACTTCGAAAATATCCAACTGGAGACCAAAAATCAACTGGCTATAACCCCCTACGATTTCTAGTCTGTTGTCCTGCAGAGAATTACCTGTCTAGTTATAATGGATAGAATTTTAAGGAGTGTAATCAATAACTTTATTTTTTTACACTGGTCATACCCTGATGAAGATCTCCTTCCACCCGGATAGCTTTTTCTTTGTTATAGTAGTCTAAGTAACCTACCAAAAGAGCAACCAGGCCCAGCAAGATATGTGGTCTTCATCTTGCACTTGTCATCTCCAACGTGACTGATAACACTTGATGTGAACAGTAGACTGGAAGTAACTTTGCAGCGATTCTGATACAGGTTTTCCATATCACAAGTAAGTGGCAATACTGGTGACTCGGCACAGCCCTGCCTCACACGTACATTTCACTTTCAAGTTGGGACATATCCTTCCTCTTTGAGGACAAAGGACAAACAACTAATGGCACTGCTTTCAGTTCAACACACTTTCAGAAGGCATTTATGAAGGACCCACTATGTGCTCATCTCTGTGGATGCAGACATAACACATTTGAAGAAATCTGTTGTGAAGGTTCTGCAAAGTGAATCATTCCGTGTGTCTTTTTGTTAAAGCCAAAAATGTGAATAATAGCTTTACTTGAAGTGACATGTGCCAGCAATCACTCTATGATTAATGCCTTACTAGATTCTTACTGGTGAAAACATAACAATGTGTTACTTAGCTTCCATCTGCTCCTCAAACCCTGTGCCATTCTCAATTCACATCTACAGCTTTTGCCACATTCTACAGACTGACAGGATGTAAAAGCAAGCCAGAACCTTTATGATATCTGAGCTAACCCATTCTCATTTTATAGATGAGGAAAATGATTCACAGAGAAGTGAAGGGAGTTGACTAAGATCACAGAGCAAGTAATAAGTAGAAACCAGACTCGAATTCAGGGGTTGCCCAATTCATACCCCCGAGAAGACTCTGTGAAACATATCTAACAAACCAAACAAGCTTTGCTTGAAGATAGCTGCTGAAGGAAAACCTGTCTCCTCCTGAGTCATTCCATTCCTTTTGGACAACTGCTAGAAAGTTGTTTTCTTAGATCATCTCTACATTCACTCCTGCAAATTTGCATTCAGTGCTCCTAGGTCTACATTCAGTGAGCAGAGACAGGGAAAACAAGCCTAATCCCTCTTGCCTTGGACATTCCCTTCCAGAAGGATAAACCAGCAATCGGATGCTTCTTAAATCTCCATCAGGCTAAACAGTCTTTTTCCTTCTCCCAAACACTCACATGTCTTGAGCCCCTTCATCATCCTCATTGCCCTTTTCTGGGAAACATTGACCTTATCAATGTGTGCTGCCTAAAACGTGGCAGGCAGCCTGAGCACATACTGCAGGTGTGGGCTGACAGCCACTGAGGACAATGGGCTTAATTCCCTTGGCCTAGATGATAGGCCTCTCATAATACAGTTAAAGGCTTTGGTTGCCATAGCACCCTGCTGATTCATTCCTGTTTCAATGCAGTCTCAGTGAGTGAGGTTCAGGACTGCAGAGAAAGGAAACCCAACCATCTTTTCTATAAAGAGGGGCAGTCAGGGAGGATGAGAAGAGGGCAGCTGGGGTGGGGTGTAGGTGGGGAAGGGGGTACAATTGGGCAGTCTGGAACCAGCTAAATCTGCCCGGTTTTTAAAGGCTTCTTACCTGCATCAAGCAGGATCAGGCACCAGAGAAGGAGCAAGGAGCCCAGACCTGTTGTGTAGGCTCTGGGCCCTAAAACAGTAATCATTCATTCTGAAATGCCTGGGGTGACTAGTTGATAGTCAAGCATCTTGAAAATAAGAAAAAGTGGCTTTTGGTCAGCACTACAGGCCTTATTTTAAACAAGGTGACAGATTTAACCCTCCCCTGTAGTTTCATTTAGCAAGGAAGGAGTGGGGCATTTATAGAATGCCTAATATGTGCAGGTAACGTTAAGTATTTTTATAATGCATTATATTTCATCTTTCTTGCTTTAGAAATATTTGAAAAGGCAGCTTGTTAGAATGGAATGAGGACTGGACTTGAGGCCAGGAAATGTAGGAGGCCAGATTTGACTCAGGCCAGTCTGGTAGTTAAGGTTCAAGATCAGAGGGAAAGGAGACACTTATAATCCATGGTGTGTGGTTATCTGGGAGGAAATGTATGTATATGGATGTGTATATGTACACACACATAAGTAAATCTGACATAAAAGTTGTGTAGCACACAAATAATAAAATATACAGTACTCTTTGTTGTAAATTCCAAATAGCCAATTGATTCTCATAGAATACTTTTGTTGATTTTTGCCAAAATTGTATCCAAAGCCAGCCTACAGTTGCAGTTCAAGTATGATTTTTTTTTTTTGGTGAGGCATTTGAGGTTAAGTGACTTGCCCAGGGTCACACAGCTAGTAAGTGTCAAGGGTCTGAGGCCAAATTTGAACTCAAGTCCTCCTGAATCCAGGGCTGGTACTCTATCCACTGTGCCATCTAGCTGCCCCTCAAGTATGATTTGATAAATGGAGTCGCATCCCAATCTGCCAACTCTTTCCTCAACAAATTTATTGTCATTAAATCTGATATATGATCTCCTGCTAAACTATTCTTTACCTTCTTAAAATTATATTTATTAAGCTCATACCTCTTTGGGCTTTAGCACTATTGGTAGCAATAATGCTAATTACCTTTTTAGCACTTTGTATAGTTGGTAGAGATTGACACCTTGATTCTATATTACCCTCTACAAAATCCCCCAATCATGCAAATCAATGTGACATTTTGAAATCCCACCTAAATGATATCTGTATTTAGAGACAGAGAGATCCTAAGGCCCAAGTCAGTGGTTCTAATCAAAATAATTTAAAATGCTGTCGCTTTTTTTGTCCAATAAAAGATATATGTTATTGTGTTGAATTAGATTTTCAAGTAACTTATTCCTGGGAAGAGCATAAAATTAGTTCTTTTTCATTAAATGGAATGTTTTTAAACTCATCTGACTCCAATCTCCATCTAGAGCTTCATGCGTTCCAGTATCAGTCTAAATTTTCCAAAGCCTTTATGGTACAGTTGATAAATTTTTATGCTTTCTGAATGAGCTGATCTTTTCTGCAGTGTGGTGGAAAATAATGAAAATTCTTCAGGCATGTCAATCATTAAAACAAGGTCTTTTACAAGAAATTAACGTTAGCTAATCTCCTTACCAAACCAGAATAAGAAAGAGAAAAATACATACATAATATGGGCTTTGCACACCATATAGTAGCATACTGCTGGATCCAAGAATTTGACAAATTTTAATAATTTTAAAATCTTTTAACTACTTTTAATTGTTTTACTTTTAGTACTTTGGTGATAAAGAGAATAATTTTATCCAGAAATATTTTTTAATTAACTTTTTTTACTTCAAATGTCAGTCAATAAATATTTATTAAGCTTCTGCTATGTGCTAGGCAGTGTACTAAATTCTGGGGGTGCAGTATGAAAAAGAACACAGCCCCTATCAAGGAGCTTACAATCTAATGGGGGAAGACAACACACAAAAGGAAGCTGAGGGTGGGCTGTAAAGAGAAAGTATCCAGTAAGATGGAAAAGCACAAAGCAGTGGGAAATGAAGAGAAAGCTGGCCTGGACACCTTCCTTAAATGGAGGTTTGGGAAGGAGCTCTCCACTGAGCCCTCCCATCCGAGGGGCCCCAGGGCCCCGGGTCCAGATGACTTGTGAGTATGAGGGCTGATGTGGTCCTGCAAGATGATGAGGTTCCAGGAGTCATGATGGAAAAATCCAAAGGAACACAGCCAGATAGAGAATGAAGACAATATCCTGAATACTGAATCAGCCAGTGATAATTTTAATGGTTTTCACAGTGCCAAAGTGATTGTAGCAAAACTTTCTAACAACTTTGTAGCTCTGCCAGACCTTTCTTCCCAACATTGTATTAGCACAATGAGAGTTTGCTTTCAAATATTATTAAAGCCATACTCACTTAAAGTAGACAGTGATATATTAAAATACCCTCTGCTCTGGTTGACAACAATTCTTTTAAAGCAACATAAATACTTGTGATACAGGAGCTGGCTAAACTGCAGTGGAGAGAAATCATTAGGATGCTTTGCTTCAACATTGTAGATGCCTCATCAGTTATGATACCAATGTTCAGATTCTCTTCTATGATATTCTTAAATATCTTTATATTAATATCTTGTGGTATGGTCTTGCTATTCACATCGCATTGTATCATATATGTAAGCAATTGCTTATTTTTTTTTGTAGTTCTGTTGCCCCATCAATATCAGATAAAGGCCTATTATGTTTTGCTAAACTGTGGACTATTGAAACCTTTGTAGGATCAATATTTTTATGATTTAGTTTATTCACTTAACTGGAAATTGTCATTAGCCAATTTTTTTTAACAAATCTTGAAATTTAGTATTGGTTTAAGAAATATCATGGTTCTCTGATTTTTTTCCCTCCAGAAGTTTGCCTACTAGTTTTATTCCTGCCACTCAGGATTAATAAACCTGTCTTCCATTCCTGGGACACACAAATATGTTTTTCTGCTGTTAACTCCTAAATGCTGACCTGTCCAACAATCCTTACACCCTGTACTGTTCTGTAAAAAGAAGTTTGTTTTTCATTCCAATAATCCAGAAATGCAAGAAAGATTATTTCTTCCTCTGAAAAATATGATGGGTTTTCTTCAGTGATTGATCTTTCGACAGCTTCAAAATGTGGTTCTGTTGGTTTGGGTGCTCCACAGTTGTTGGGTTTTTTTTGTTTGTTTGTTATTTTCTGTGCCTGTTTTCACTTTTCTTCACATTTAAAAAAACCTAATAGATTGTGTTCTCGAAAATGCCAATTTTAGGCATTGCAATCTGAAAAAAATAATTTCCCACTACATTAGTACAACAGTTAACACTTGAGGGTTAACTGTAACAATTTGATTTTTTTATATAACTTTAGAAATAACAAATTTTAACCTAGAATGCCTAATTTTTTCAGTTCATACCTATAATTTTAGTGTGACTTGGAATTCCTTGCAAAATCTACTATCAGTTTTTATATTCTATCACCCTCATAGTGTGATAAAATCAGACAAAACAAATGTTTGGTTACTATCCAATTCAGCAGAGAAGCCACTTAACGTCATAGATGAAGGAGTGTAGTTCCTAGATGAGAACTGGTCTTAACCACTAAGATAAAAGTGAAACAATACTGCCCTTTGAAGGACCATCATTCATTGGTCAGTGACTCCCATGAGCAAATGTCTTTGCTGAAATTGATAATAGCTTTGGAATATCGGAACATTTCCACAATGTAAGAGCTACAGCTACGACCCACTTTTATGTTTAATCTGCATTATTAACATTTCCTCCATTTCTTAAGGCCAGACCAGGGGTCAGCAAACTACAGCTCACTGGCCAAATGCAGCCTGCTGCCTGTTTCTGTATGGTCAGCAAGCCAAGAGTAGTTATTTTTTACATCTTTAAGTAAAGTTTTATTGTATTTTTAACTGTAGAAAGATGTGTTAGTTCCCCAGGCTACATAAAACAGGGAGGGGACTGGACCAGACATCAGTTTGTCAACCCTTGGTCTAACCCTAGACAATAAACCAAGACTTGATTTGTAGTATTTGCTGATTTCCATGGTGTAAATATTCTCAGAATGGTGGATTCCAACCTACCAGCATAGCGTCACTGAGTGTAAAGTAACGCATCATCATCTAGTATTTCCACCTAAGCAGACATAAATCACCTCAAGAACATAAATAGTAAAATCTCATAAAACTGTTAGGAAGTGATGAGTTTTAGGTGTTTGTTGCCTTTATTTTTAATAGAATTTGCTTCATGATAAATTTAAAAGATTTTAAATAATGGCTATTAAATGTTTAATAAATATTAATGGCTAATATTTAACAAATGGCTCACAGAAATCCTGAAAACTTAACAACTGGCTCCAGCACACCACTGCTTGTGGTCCATCTAATACTTAACAAAAGAAGGCTTGTTTCGCCTTAGTAAAGAGAGGATATTTAATGAGGATGCAGCATTGGTTCAGTTGGGCATGGCTTCCCTACCTCTGTGTTGTCCATGCCCAGAGACCAATGCTAGAGGGAGAAACTCTGGACTCCTGATGCCCTGACTTTTGTACCTAAAACACAAGGAAGCTATTATATCAGTGGTCTGAGCCTTAATCCCCTGAACCAGTTAAAGCAATTTCAATACTTTTTTTTTTCTTTTTAGTGAGGCATTTGGGGTTAAGTGACTTGCCCAGGGTCACACAGCTAGTAAGTGTTAAGTGTTTGAGGCCGCATTTGAACTCAGGTACTCCTGACTGTAGGTGCTCTATCCACTGCACCACCTAGCTGCCCCAATTTCAATACTTCTTAAGGAAAATCTATCTTTAGGACAGAGTTTCTTAAACTTTTTCCACTCGTGACCCCTTTTCACCAGAGAAAATTTTACATGACCCCAGGTATATAGGTATATAAAATAAGCATACTTAAACTTTTATTGTTGCCAAATTTTTCATGAACCCCCACATTCAAGTTACTTGATCCCATGTGGGGTTGAGACCCACAGTTTAAGAAGCTTTGCTTTAGGACAGTTTGAATAAGCTTGACCTCAAGGAAGAAGAAAAAGAAAAATCAAAACAAACTACAAAGCAGCAAACAACATACAGCAAGTAAACAAGCAGTGCAATAGTCTCATGCTAGAGTGACAATGAGGAGGAGAGAAAAGAGCAGAAACCTCAGACTCTATTTACCTCTCCACTTCAGAAGCACCAAGCAGAGGATCTTGACCAGGATGCTAACTCTTTGCAACTCATGCTGCCATTGATAGGGCCTGAGCTCTCTCCTCTGTTGGCCTACTGCTGCCACTGCTGAGGCAGGATGATCACCTCCTTGTGTTGGAACTTACCATTGATTCCTGCATCTCTGTATCTAACCCTGCTCTATCTTCTGAGCTATAATCCCTCGTAAACCGCTGCCTTTTGGACATCTTGAAGGTAGTGATGTAAGAGTGGTGATGAGCAAAAGCAGCACCAGAAACAGTACAGATTATGTATGACCTTTCTCATATAGTCACCAATCTCATGGGTTAGGGCCATCAGTAAGATCAGTAGGAAGTGGTTGCATTACCAGTGCCAGGGGCAATCCTGAGAATCACTCTGTACCACCACACACTTGATCCATCCATCTCTGCTGTGATCCTATATCTCTTCTCCCTTTTCTGGCTAAAGTCCTCGATAAATCCCTCTACACTGAGGCCTCCACCGCCTTTCCTCTTACCCCTTATTACCTCTCTGCGGTCTGCTTCTGAACTCATGATCAAGTGAAACTTCTATTTCCAAAGTTACCAGTGATCTATTAATTGCCAATTCTAATCAATCTTCCTTTTTTTTAACTTTTGCAGCCTCTGACATGGTTGATACTCCTTGATCCTCTCCTTTCTCTAGGTTTTTGAGACACCACTTCTACCTACCTGTCTGACTGCTCCTCAGTCTACTTTGCTGGGTCTTCATCCAGGCCACACCCATTAACCTTTGGTGTCCTCTCCAAGTTCTGTCCTGGGCCCTCTTCTCCCTCTATACTATTTCACTTAATGACATCATCTCTATGAAAATGATTCTCAGATTTATTGATCCAGCCCTAAACTCTCTCCTAATCTCTTCATCTCTAACTCCATCACCATCTCTCCATCTCTAGCCTCTCATCCCCAACTGCCTATTGAAATATTTCAAGATGAATGACATGTAGACTCAATATAGTCAAGACTGAACTCAAATCTATTTCCTCAAACTCTCCCCTCTTCATAACTTCCCTATGATTGTGGAGGACACTTCCCCAGTTACCCAGGATAACAACCTAAGAGTCCCCTCCATACCCAAATCCTGCAGTTTGTATTTTTGCTGCATGCTTCCTATATACCCCCTTCTCATCTCTGACACTGCCACCTCTCTGGTGCGAGCTCTCATCAGCTCATGCCTGGACTATCGCAATAGCCTCACAGCTGGTCTCCGGTCCTCAAATCTCTCCCCACTGAAGTCCATTCTCCACTCAGCTCTCAAACTGAGATCCAAAACAGCAAGTTTGACAATGTCAACCCCCTATTCCCATTCCATAAACTACAATGGTTCCCTATTGCCTCCTGGATCAAATATAAAAGCCTGTTTGGCTTTTCGTACCTTAAATCTTCCTACCCCCACCCCATGTACTCTGTGACCTCCTGGCTGCAGTTTCACACTGGGCATTTTCACAGCCTGTTCCCCATGCTTGGAATCTGAATCAATCTCAATCTCTCAATCTCTCTCTCTCCCCCTCTTTCCCTCTCCCTCTCCTCCCTCTCGGCCTGTCCATGTTGGCTATCCGGGCTTCCTTCAAGCCTGCTAAAATCCCATCTTCCACAAGAAGCACTTACTTCTCAATCCCTCTCAATGTAAATGCCTTCCCTCTGTTGATTGCCTACAATTTATCTCATGTGTGTATGTATATATGTGTATACGTTCCATACACATATAAATAGCATTTTATTTTTTTCCAATTACATGTAAAGATAGTTTTCAAGATTCGTTTTTGTAAGATTCTGAGTTCCAAGTTTTTCTATCTCCCTCTCTCTCCCTTCGCTGCCCCTCCTCTGATGTTATACAGTACAATCATGTTCAGCTTATTTCCACATTAGTCACATCGTGAGAGAAGAATCGGAACAAAAGGGGGAACCACAAGAAAAAACGACAAGAGTGCTTCCGTGCATTCTTTCCGTCTATAGCCGTAATGGGTTCTCTGGGGCAGGCCTGCAGATCACAAACCACACGTGCCCTTCTGGGCTGGTGCCTTCTATTGTGGACGGCTGTGTCCTGGGGAGAGTCCCCCTCTGGGTGGGGTGCCCGGGCTGCTGTGTGTCCGCAGCCCCTCTCGGGGCCTGTCCTGGCCTCGCCAGCCTCGGTGTCTGCTAACATTCTCGTTCCCCTTTTCTTTCACTCTGGAACCTTGGGTTCTAACATTAAAGAATAATACCGCGGCACGGGCAGACAGAAAAGGTTGCCCCCCTCCAACCCCCGCCCATCCCTAGCTCCCTAACGACAGCCCCCTAGGGCGGGCCCAGAGCTCTCCGCGTATCATCTCTGAGGGGGCTCGTGTGGGCTCGCAGGGATGGCTTTGGTGGGATCTGAACTCGAGTCTTCCTGTCCCCGAGTCCCGGGCTCCGCCCTCGGCACCATGCTGCGCACCCACTAGCCAGAGTCTGGACCCAATCCTCGGCATCCAAGGCTTCCCCTGGTGCGGGACTGAAGGAAAAAGCCTCGTGCTTAAAAATCAAACGTCAGGGAAGGAAGGGAGGCCGCCTCCCTGCGGCGGGGCGCGGTCACCCGGGGAGGCTCTGAGGCCGGATGGGTATCCCTGATTCCGGGCCAAAAAGCAGCCAGGGAAGCACGTCCTGGGGGGCGGCGGGGCCTGCAGGGGCTACTGCCCTCCGAGGACCTCGGAGAAGCCGACCCTCCTCACTGCAGATGAGCCGCCCCCCGGCCGGACGGCCTCCAACGGGAGGGAGGGAGGGACACGTGGCAGCCCGCAGACTTCACACCGGAAATTAGGTCGGCTGGGGGCGGGGCCTCCGTGCGCGTCCCCGCCAGGCCCCGCCCCCCGCGGGCGCTAGCGGAAGTGGCGTGCATCGGCGCTGGGCGTTCAAAGCGGTGCGTTGGAGCGCTCGCAGCTGCCGTCGTCTCGGCGGGACCGACCGAAGGCCGGCAGCGGGGAGGCAGCGATGGAGCCGGCGGGGAGCGGTGGCTCCTCCTCCGTGGACTCTCAGGCCGCCTTCGTGCTGAGTAACCTGGCCGAGGTGGTGGAGCGCGTCCTCGCCTTCCTGCCCACCAAGGCGCTGCTGCGGGTGGCCGGGTGAGGAGCCCCGGGGGGCGCGGGGAGGGCCGGGCCCGCGCGCGGCGGCGGCGGCGGCCTCCGCCCGCCTGGCCGCCCCTCCTCTCCTGCGGGTCCTCAGGGCCCCGGCCCGGTTGCCGCCGCCGCCGCCGCCTTCTCTCTGGCGGGCGCGCAGCCCCCGCCGGGCTGCTCCTGCCCCGCCCCCCACCCGAGCCACCGCGCGTGCGCACCGGGCTCAACCGCCGGCTCCCCTCCCCCACCCGCTCCCGGCCCTAGGCCGGGCTGGAGCCCAGCGCGGGAGGGACCCGGAGGGAGGGGGGCGGAGGAGAAGGAGCGGCCTGCCCCCCCCACGTGACCCGCGGCCTGCTGCCGCGCGTGGCGCTCGCGCTCGCGCTCCGGGGCCTTGGGGCCCCGAGGTTCCTCGAGCGCCGTGGCGTCCGCCCTCTCTTCTGCCCCGGGGTCGGCTTTGGAGGCCTCGAGGCCGCTCGGCCCATTCTAATAATGAATAGCAATAACAGCGAGAGTTTCCTCGCGCTTAAAGCGCTTTACACGCACCTCCCCCTCCCCAGTTTACAGATGAGGAAATCGAGGCAGGCGCCCGGGGGTGGGGGTGGGGAAGAATCCCGCCCAGGGGACCCTGGCCTCCACCTCGGGTGTCCTTGCAGCGAGGCTGCGTCCTCTCGCACAAGGGGCAGGGACTTTGAAGGCTGGGAGCGTCCATCGCTGTGGAATCACAGCCCGGCGGGTGGCAGGGATACAAATACAAGTCTTCGAGGAGCTTAGGGGGAGAGGAGGTGACTACACTGGTGCAAAGGAGGACGCTGATGGGTAAAGAAGAGAGGAGGGTCCAACTAGTTTTAGGAGAAGTTTGAGAAAGGGGTTGGTTGCTTTCACTTGGGAAAGCCTCTTCTTGGAGGAGATGGCCCCTCAATTGGAGTTGAGGGGAGGGAAGAAAAGAAGGTAGTGTGGGGGATGGGGGTGCCGAGCAGGGCAGAACCAGGCCAAGGTAGCAAAGAAACAAGAGGCAGGATAAGGGAGAACAGGTTTGAGTGTAGGGAACAGATGGTTCCAGCTGGTTAGAATGTACATTACAGAATGAAGAGTAACACGAGATAAAGCTGGAAAATAAATTGTACCCAGATAGTGGAGAACCTTGAATATATCAGGATCAGTCATTTATACTTAATTTGGCAGATAATAGGGGCCTGTTGGAGATTGTTGAGGAGAAATGCTGTGTATTAGGGTCATCAGTAGTGGATGTAGATTTAATTTTCTGAGGGAAGAGATCCTGGAGGCAACAAAAATAAGAGGCTGTTGCAGTTGTATTTAAGTGAATGCTAAGGAAACCTTAAGGAGATGTTAGTAGTGCTTGTGGAGAGACAGGACCAGGGAAGCTGTGATGATAGAGTGTGAAGCCTTGGCATTTGAATGTAGGGGGGAAGGGAAGAGTCAGTTCTGATTCTAAGGTTTCAAGACCTGGTGATTGGGAGAGTGCTTGGTGTGCTCATCCATACAAAAAGAGAAGTTAGGTAGAGAAACAGGTTTTGGTAAAAGATTAAGAAGAAGAACCACCATATATATATAGTGCTTACTCTGTGCTAGACACTGGTCAGTGCTTTACAGTTACCTGATGTAATACAACAGCCCTGGGAAATAGTAGTAGTTATTCCTGTTCCATGTTGGATGAGTTCACTTTTGGACTTCAGGGTTAGAAGTACTAACTGGCTACCAGGGAGATGGAAATTTCCAGCAGGCAGATGAAAATGTGGTGTTGAGATCAGTTTAGAACCTGTCATGATTTTCTTTTTCCAGTGTGTCCCGGTTATGGAAGGAATGTGTGCGCCGAACCTTGAGGACCCAGCAGAGCGTGGCCTGGATCTCCACAATGGAGCCCGGGCCCCCAGAGATGCACTCGCTGGTCCGAGTGTTAGCCAAGGAGCTTGAGGCAAGTGATGGTCAGCCGGTCAAGAAGCACTGCATTTCCTAGAGTCAGTCTTTACAGACCGAGCATTAATTCTCCTAAGATGATGGCGTCTATCTTGGGTGATTGTGCTTAAACTTTGTCTCATTTATTCTTGATGTGTTTATTTGTGACATGGTTACTATTAATTACATCATTAACCTTTATGGAACACCTTTCACTAGCTATACTTAAAATACTTAAATACAGATCATTAAAGTAGAAACTCTTTCATAGAGTTCTTAGTGATACATTTCCCGTTAGGTTTTATTGATCTGAACATACATTTAAAATGACACAGTGATGACTTGGAAATAGTTTCTGTGGGAATTGGGCAAAAAAAAAAAGTAAGAAAATTGACTTTTTAAAGTCTGAAAGCATGGGAAGATGGGGGCATACTAAGATGAAGAGGAACACAGATCTATCAGAAACACTCCAGTGGGACTCAGGTGTACCACTTTGGAAGGAAATGAAAAGAAGCACCTCTACACTTTATCCTGTCCCACCCTGTAATCTGTAGAGGGACCCGAACTTTTGTGAAAAGACAGAGGGATAGACAATCTGGAGCACAGGTAACCCCTAGAGACTTTAGGGTAGTTCATTACTCCCAGCCTTTCCCCAAAGTCAGTGACTGTAGGAGCAGCCTCAGGGCATTCTGGAGCCCAACTGTGAGAAAGACCCTAGGCAGAATCCAGCCTGAGCAGTCCCTGAAGCCTGTGGAAGGAGCCCAGCAGCAAGGGGAAAGACCCTAGTCAGAGTCTATGGCCGTGAGGTTCCAGAACCCTGTTACAAGAGGCCCCCACTCCACCCCAGCCCATCATTAGAGCAGCTCTAAAGTCCCTCAAGGGGGGGAAACCTAACCACCATACTATTTATTTGTGGAGCTTAACCCAAGTGTGGCTCCCTTTCCCTCACCCCCCCCCCCAGCCTAAGTACTGAACTAGATGAGATGAGCAAATCAAGATTAAAACTACATATGCCATGAGGGAAGTACCTTGACTTGGGAGAGACACATGTAAAGCCCAAAGAAAATAGCTCCTCAGTGACTATAAGGTAAAGCTTAGAGAATTGTGTCTTAGCCACAGGGACTACAGCAGTACCAGGAAGTAGAAATAAAATGGGAAAGGGGGGGAGGAAAGAATGGTAAGGAAAATTGACATAGAGGTGATGGGAAACCCTACTGAAGAACTAGATGTCCTGAAAAATAGAATGAGCCAGACAGAAAACAGGGGCTCATTAAGAGAAGAATTAGGAAGACCCAAACCTACAGACTGAAAAAAATAGAAGAAAATGTAAGAAATATACTAGGAAAAATAACTGGTTTAGAAAATAGGAGAAGAAGCTGCCTAAGAATTATCATGTCTGAAAACCAGGATTTTTTAGAAAAGTGTTGGATAACATTAAAAACAGTAACAACAAAAACCAACAAACCAACCCAGAACTCTTAGGACCAGATGGAAACAATATAGTCACCTCTGGAAAGAAACCTCAAAATGAAAAACCCCAAGAATGTGGCCACAATTCAGAGCTTCCGTCAAAGCAACCAAGAAGAAGCTAGAGTGCCATGGGACCAGAATAAGATTCCCACAAGGCTCATAAGGAGAGGAGAATTTGGAGTACAGTGTCATGAAAGTAAAGAGATAAAAGGTTTATAATGAAGGATAACCTTTCTGGCAAAACCATACATATAATCCTATAGAAGAAGGGGTTGGTGAATAGATCTTTCATGATGAAAAAGGACTGAGTATGTAGATATTTTAAAACGTGAAGGCAGGGTCCAAGAGAAATAAAGGTGGGGACGAGAAACAAATGGATTCCCAGAACCCTAAAATTTTTAAGGGTTATAAAGAAAGGTTAAAGTGATGAGAGTCCACGAGTGGTTTTCTTCTGTGCTAAAGGTCTTAGAAGACAAAAACGGGAGGGGATAGAGAACTCTACTGGAGAAGAAAGAAGGTGTTGGAGGGGGGAGGTTACCTGCATAAAAGAGATGCACGAGGGGCAGCTAGGTGCAGTGGATAGAGCACCAGCCCTGGAGTCAGGAGGACTTGAGTTCAAATCTGGCTTTAGACACTTAACAGTTACTAGCTGTGTGACCCTGGGCAAGTCACTTAACCCCAATTGCCTCACCAAAGGGGAAAAAATAAAGATGTGTAAGATTGAATTGTCAGGGAGGCAGGTATGAGGGACATGGGTATCCTATCAGTCTCACTTTGATCTGAACATGATAAAGGAATTTAGAACATAGCAGATGTACACGTAAACAGATTTTGATACAGAAATATGCCAAGGGAAGGGAAAGAAAAGAGTCTAAGAGGGAGGGCAGGCTAGGCAAAGGAGCAGTCATAAGCAAAACAAACTGGAAAATTGGAGGCGGCAGATTAAAAGAAAGGGAAGAAAGTAAACACTTGATTTCAGGACTGAAGTAAAACCAAGAGAAGAGCTGCATTATAGAGGCTGTTTCGCATATAAGATGACAAGTGTAAGATTTCTCTCCACAACTTTTTTTTTTTTTTTTGGTGAGGCATTGAGGGTTAAGTGACTTGCCCAAGGTCACACAGCTAGTGTCAAGTGTCTGAGGCTGGGTCCACCACGTTTTAAGGAGGGAAAAGTACAAGAGGGCAGTTTGGAAGGAAATACACACCTAACAGTCCTAACTGAATGAACTACACTCAAGTAAAGCACAAGAGGCTAGCACAGTGATTTAGAAAGCAGTATGTAACTATGTTTATAGGAAACACATCTGAAACACTAGGATTCACGTAGGGTTAAAAAGAAGGGCTGGAGCAAAATCTCATGCTGTAGCTGAATTTAAAGCAGCATAATTTCGGGTAAGGCTACAGGAAAATATTCTCATGGTAAAAAAGACAAACCAGCGTATATTAACTTTTCTTAAAGATGTCCTAGATAATGCATTGATGTTAGTGACTGATGAGTGTTTGTATAAACAGCAATAGTGGGGAAGACCGACAAATCTAACCAAAAGATAAACAGGAAAAGGTATGGATCCAAATAGAACCTGGGGAAAATTAGAGAAGATAGATCTCCTGTGAGTAGTGAATGGGGTTAAAATGAAATTTACATACTTTTCAGCAGTACAAGGCACCTTAAAATTTGGCTATGGATTGGGGGCATAAAAAACAAAAATAGACAAATAAATAGTAAACACATTTATTGATCATAATGTGATAAAAATTAAGTAAAACCGTTAATGAATTTTTAAAAATGAGACTAAATAACTACTAGGTCAAAGCAAGACAATTTCACCAAAGAAATCGACAAAATTAAATGTACTGAAACTCAAGGAACATAATTAAATCAGTTTTGAGGGGGAAATTTCTATCTAAAAGCTTTCATCAATAAAAGAAAAATCAAACTTGAACAGCAAATCAAAAATCCTCAGCTACAAAGTAGAAGTTCTAAAAAACAAAAAGATAAAAGTTGGAAGCAAAAAGACCATTGAGTTGATAAACTAGAAGTGGCTTTAAAAAACTAATCTTGTTTCTTTAAATGGAAAGAAAAAAAATATTTGCATCAGAAATAAAAAAGAACTTAAAAGTAATCAGAGAAGAAATGAAGGAAATACCAAAAACTATTTTGTTCAATTATATGCTAAGAAAAGTGATAATGGAAGTAGATGAATACTTATTTTTTTAAAATACAGGTTAATGAAAAAATAGACTCTTACTAATCCAGTATCAGAAAAAGAACCTGAATGAGCAGTAATAATGAACACCCAAGGGCAGGGGGTAGAGGGGGAGACACCTCCAGGATCATATGGCTTTGCACATGAATTCAAACATTCAAAGAATGATTAGTAGTTCCAAAATCGTTCGCAATAATTATAAGACATTCCGTTTTATGATACAAGTATGGTTTCAATACCTAAATGCGGGAGAGACAAAAATCAATGAATCAATGTAAAAATTTTAAGCGGCGAAAATCAGACTATAATCTCTAATGAATATCAACACAAACATTTTAAATATTAACAGGTAGGCTATAACATGAAATATTACACATGACCAGGTTGGGTTTATAAGAATGCAGGCTTGGGGGCAGCTAGGTGGCGCAGTGGATAGAGCACTGGCCTTGGAGTCGGGAGTACCTGAGTTCAAATCCAGCCTCAGACACTTAATACTTACTAGCTGTGTGACCCTGGGCAAGTCACTTAACCCCAATTGCCTCACTAATAAAAAAAAAAAAAAGAATGCAGGCTTGGTTTAATATAAGGATGATTATAAACATAAATCACATTAATTAATATTATAAATAGTAAAACAAAAAAATCATATATAATTATGTCAATGCTAAAAAAGTTTTTTGACAATCCAAAATTTGTTTCCATTTAAAAATCCAGAAATCATAGAATGGATCTTAGTATAATAAAATGAATCTAACTCAGAGCGTAAGACAAGAAAAAGAGATTTATGGCATTACATAGGAAAAGAGGGAACAAAATGCTTTTTGCAGATGATATGATGGCGTACTTGAATCCTAGAGAGTCAACCAAAATTAACTGAAATGACAAGTACAACTGCAAGATATAAGGATATATGATATATCTATATAGATCAGTATTCCTATATGTAATTAATAGAAGTCATCAGGGAAAGCTTAAAAAAGAAATTTTATTCAAAATAATTAGAGAGGCTGTGAAATATTAGGGAATATGTCTGCCATGATTGATACAGAGACTATAGGAATCCAGCTCAATAACATTTTGCAGAAATACTGACCTAAATAATCAGACACATGTGTAGGACAAGCCTATATTATAAAAATGGCTATACCTAAATAAAGGAAAATTTTAGAGAACTAAAAAAAATAATGAAATTAAGATGGCAGAAGAAAAGATGAAGAATTTCAAGGATAATGATGGGGAAAAAAAGGGAAGTCTATCAGTACCAAATCTCAATGTGTGCCACAACACAGTAATTAGTGGTTTGGTACTCATAAGGGGGGAAAAAAGGGATTAATGGAGCAGAAAAGGCACACAACATGTATAAACAAATAGCATAATGTTTGATAAGCCTAAACCCAAAGACTCCAGTTACTGGGGAAAGTACCCAGTATTTGATGACAACTGGGGAAAACTGAAGATCAGTCTGAAAGAAACTAGAAATAGGTCAACAGCTCATGTTGATAAACTAAGATAAACTCCTAATTGGTATATGCCTTAGACATTAGAGGAACAAATAAATGAACTTTCAAATCTCTGGAAAGGGGAAGAGTTCATCAGTAAGCAAATGATAGAATTATACAAGATAAAACAAAAATTTTATTTAAAATTAAATTTTTTGCACAAATCATAAAAATTAGAAGGGAAACCGGTACCTGGGGAAACAATCTTTGAAACAGATTTCTCTGATAAAAACCTTATAAAGTTATAAAATGAAATTTTGTAAGATAACATATTCACGATTAAAAATCATTTCCCAGAGATGGTCAAAGGTTATGAACAAGTAGTTTCCAAAAGAAAAGGGAGAAGGGAGGAAGACAGTTAAATCAGGTACACTGGTGTATTAATTGTTGATGGAGCTGCTTCAAAATGTATTTCCTTGTGCATACTGTTGAACCCATTTATACTGCTTCTAGGCCTGTATCCTGAAGAATATGGAGAAAGGCCTCTACAAAAAAGTCATAGAAGCTAAGTAGCCCAAAATTGGAAGGTAGGGTTGTGTCCTCCTATTGGGTTAACAGTTGAAACAAATTGAGGAATGTGAATTAACAAGAATTGATGTAACGGACAGTCTCAGAGGAAAGTGAACAGAACAAGGAGAACAATTTGTACAATACTAGGATTGAGGAAAAGAACTTAGAAAGACTTTAGGACTTGATTTAGAACACAATTAAACTGCATGTCTTTTGACCCAGAGATACCACTACTAGGCCTATAGGAGATTTTTTTTTTTTAGTGGCAAAAAACTGGAACCTGAAAGGTGTGTGTGTCGGGAGGTGGTGGCTAAAGGAATTACAGAATATCAATTTAATGGAGCATCATTGTAGCTTAAAAAATGGTGAAAAGGATCATTTAGAGGAACCTGTGAGGATTTGTATGAACTGATGCAAAGTGAACCATATATAGATATTTACACACAGATATATAGACAGTTGTGTGTGCAACAGTGTTGTAGAGAAAGACTTCAGAATTTGGTCATAGCAGTATCCAAGTGACTGAAGATGAAGAATCTACTCTCCTGATGAGGGAGACATGGCCAGTGTGAGAGTTTGTTTTTGCCAAAGCATGTAGTGATATATTAAGGACTTGGGGAGAGGGGCAGATTAATTTTTTTTAAAGAATGTTTATATTGTGACACTACATTTAATACATTTTATTGAATGTGTTGATTTAATACATTCAGTTATACATTGTTGTTGCTCTGAATTGAAATTCAGGCACTGAACCACAATGTCAAAGAAATGATGAAAAGCTAGTGGCTACTGAAAACAAATGTTAGAGCCCTGCCTTAATGGAGTAGAATTGATATTACTGATAATAGAAATGAACGAGAAGTTACTGAAAAAAATGCATAAAGTTAAGGGTTTTGAATGCCATTTGTATTTTTAAATCTTTGTATTGCTATGATGCATGATGTAAAATGAAATCTTTTTTTAAAATAAAGTCCTAAATCAGTTTTGTAAAATAGTGGATCAACCTAGTTCCAAATCAGGTGGAGGGGAGCAATCTCAAATATTGACTGCATATACCTGTAGGAGCCTAAAGTCAACATTTATTCATTGCTTTCTTGGTATGTTAGAACAAAATTAAATGTTATTAGAAATATTTTAAGATCTGTTACGGTTGCATAAAATACTTAGTCTTTTTGGTAATAGAAAAATCTCAGCTTCTAGTTCCTTAAAATGGTACTTTGAGCATTATGTACAAAGGAATGTTAGGTCTAAACATTGCCTATTGTGAATATTAAGATGGGAAATACATTGATAACTTTCCATTTTTCAGATTTGGTGCCATGAAATGTGAGTTTGTGAAGATGCCCCCCTGAGCATTCTCTTTCTATCTCTTTCTCTGTCTTTGTGTATCTGTGTAAAAAGTATAAAAATACTGCATGTCCAAAATTATAGTTTTTAATCAAAAAATAAAGGCAGTTTATTGATAGATTTTCCAGAGCAGGGCATCTTAAAACTTTTTTGTGTCGGGGATCCTAATTCATGAAATAAAATGCTTAGCATTATGCAGGAAAGCAATTATGTTGATGAATGGTTATCAAAATATTTTAAAAAACAAGCTAATGTATCTTAGTCTAAAAACCCACCCCTTTTGTAGTTTTGTACTCATTTATTCAAACTTGGAAACTGGCTAATAGGATAAGAAACTAAGGAAAAGCTAATTCCCCACGTTTACTGTAAAATGAAATTATTCATAGGAACAAATGTAAACTATTTTAAATGGATTACTTCTCATTTAAAAATTTTAACTAATGGTAACCATGTGTTCATTTGACATGTGCTTTATTTCCTACTAATGGAAAAATCTCTTAAAATGACAAACTGAAACGAGGCATTTCCCTTTTTTTGATATACGTATTTGAATTTATGGTAGCATGTAGGCTTTTTGAGTCAGGACCTGTCTCACTTTTGTATTTGTATCCCCAGTGCTCGGTACAGTACCATGTACACATAAGCACTTAATTCATATGCAGAGATCATGTTCAGGTTCCGTTGCGTTCCTGATTTATTTGATAATGACTGAGCTATAACAAGTGATAGCCTTGGGTGGTAGAGCTTTTTTTTAGCAGGGAAATCTGTGTTCTAAAAGAAATATAAGAGAGGGTCACTGTGGAAGGCCAAGGATGAATTGAAGGAACATAGTTATCAGGAAGATAGGCCAGAAAACTCAAACAGTACTGCTAAGCAGCTCTAGCTCTCCCATTGCTTTTCTGCAGAAGGTTCACGCACTACCACAGACTGTTCTCTACATGGCTGATGAGGACACTTTCGTTGGAGATGAGGACGGCCATGGACACAAGAAAGGTGACTATCAGAACAGAAGGGAAGCATTTCCTAAATGGTTCTTCGGTATTGCACCAACCCTGAGGGTTGCTGACAGCATTTCAGCCCCATGGGCATTTCATCTAATGCATGGAGAAGTCCTTATGTCTGTGACACTTTATTCCAGATAACTTAAAGCCCAGTAATACAACTCATCCCACTTGTTGGAAGGGATTTTTTTCTTCTGAAATAGCTTATATGTAACTTAGCATAGATGAAACTAGTAGTCACCAGGCTGAATGCATGCTGGCCAAAAGAACCATTAGTGGTTGAATTACTGATTCTCTTTTCCTGGTAGAAGTTACTAATCAAACCTTTTTGGTGGGCTAAGGCGTGACGTCTCTCATGCTGTGATTGCTTTTCTGTGTTGAATGACGCATATATCAAAGTAGAGTTTTACTTCTGAAATAGAGCAATGTTCAAAAATGATTATATAACCCCAAAAGTAGTCCTGCTGTGATATCAGCCAAATAGAGGGGGAAGGAGTGGGGTTTGCTTTGAAGTTCATTTGTGGCTTCCTTATTTGTTGGGGACATGTCTCATAAAAATTTTCAGAACTTAAAATCTGAAAATGTTAGTTCGGGGGGTGGAGGTAAGACATTGCTATTGTTATAGAGTAATCTTTAAAATATACGCTCTTAAAAACCAAACTGCATTAAATGAAAACTTCAAAAGATTGCTTCATATCTCAATTTCTTTATTTTGTTACAGCACGAAAGAGAAACCCCCAGGAAATTGCTCGTGCCATTGAGAAGCTGTTTCCAAAACGCTGCCATGTCCTCGGGGTTATAACTCCTGGAGTCATAGGTGAGAGAGCCCACTGAAGTGGGACAAACATGGCTGATTTTTTTTTTCCTAAAGAAAAAATATGATTGATAGCTTTTGTTTTACTATAATTCCTTCATTTCTAAACACATCCCTCCCCTCCCTCATTCTTGGGAAGCACTGCCCTGTGACACAGAATCACAGAAAAGAGAAGCAGTTCAGCCAGAGAAACTCATTAGCCAAGGTTTGCAGTATTGGGCACCTAACTTCCACCTTTGCAGAAGAGGCACATTTTAAAATTTCTTTGGGGCTTAATTTGGTCATTCTAATTACATAGCATGAAGCTTTTATTTTTTTGGAGGGGGAAGTCTATTGTTGTGGTTAATGGGTTTATTGTTTTTCTGATTCTGCTTATTTCACTTTGTATCTTCCCTTCTCTATTCTTGGTAGTCATTTCTGATGGAGCTGTGCTGTGTATTCACCACTGCTGAACTGGGGAGATGTATAGATTTTGAAAAAACGTAATTTTTTTGTTCTAAAAATGATAGTCACATTTGTCATGCTATTCTGCTTGACCTAAATAGTATCTCCAAAGTTATGGCTAATATTTAAAAATTAGTTTATTTCTAAAATTAGCCTGACTGGTAAATGTTCAGTGCAACTTAAAATACTTACTTGAAATATGTAATCAATGACTTGGATCAAGGCATAGATAACCGCCTTTATCAAATTTGGAGATGATCTAAAACTTGGAAAGAAAGCTCATGTCTTGACTGATTGAGTCGAGATCCAAAAACATTCTTTGACAGACAAAAATGTACTAAATTTAATACAAGTAAATGTAAAGGCCCCTGTTTGTTTGTTTTTAATTAGTTGTACAAATACAGAGTGATGCAGGGCTAAAGACAGTTACAGAAAGCCCAGGTTTTAGTGGATTGGTAGTTTTAGTTGACTGAGCTTGGAATGAGTCAGCAGTGTACCATGGCAGAAAAAAAGGCTAACCAGTGATTAGCCTAACTTTTCATTAATATAGACGTGGTGACAAGAACAGGGGAGATGCTTTGCTCTAGTCAGACTACATCTGGTCACATCACATAGATGTGTTCTCTTCAATTCTCATCCTCCGTTTCCTCTCCTTATTCCTTTATCAAAAAACAAAACAAAACAAAAACAAAAAAAGCAGCTTAGCCTTAGCCTCATTGATTTTTTACTGCTGTTCCTAAGTGACCTCTCATGAGGTTTTCTGAAGCTTGTTATAATCCCTCTCATATGGGATATTCACTCTCTGGTTGATTACATAATTGTACTTGAAAATAACCCCCAGTGGGCCCAGACTGCAGAAGCTTTGAGCAATTACAGAGAGGCAGATTGTATCTCAACAGAAGGAAAAGCTTACTAAGTTCACTTTTGAATATAAGGGTTTTCTTGTGTTTGGGGAGGTTTTTTTTAAATTTATATTAAATAGGTACCCTTTGTTAGCTCTTTAGACTAATGTTGCACATTACTCTAAATAGACAGCAGATTTAAGGTCTTTTGCACATAGAAAATGAAACAACTTGATTTAGGTAGGTAGAATTGACTTCAACTATCTAGATATTTTCAGAGAAGGCAATTTAAGTAGTCCAGTTTAATGAGATATATTTAATCCAGGTGTTCAAATGCCTTTTAAATATAGTGGACATCTCTGAAACAACCATTCACCTTTGTCCTGCTACCTTTCCCCTTTTTAGGAGGGCAGTTAAGGATTAATTTGTGAGTTTGGAATTATTAATCCGTTCAAGTAAACTACTTAATTTCTTTCATTCTTTCTTGGTTTCATTTTAAATGTTCAAAAAGAAACTAGTTTTTGGAAGAATAAAGACAACATCTTTAATAAGTGATTGTTGACCGAGTTTGAGTCAGGAAAAGTCCTATGTATAAATAACTTTTCTATTTTAATGTAGTCTAGATTGCTTAGCAATCTGACCTAGGAAAGACCTTCTGCAGAAGGTGGGATTTGGAGTTGAGGGTTAAAATAAAACCAAGTATGAGATGACACTTTGCATTGTGATTTGTTTTCCAGTAACTCCAATGGGATCAGGTAGCAATCGGCCTCAAGAAATAGAAGATGGAGAAGCTGGCTTTGCAATATTGTTCCCCAAAATCGATGGAGTAAAAATTGAGACTTTTCATTTTCTGAAGGATCTGAGAAAATGTATCCATGAAAGCAAATTAATTGAAGCAGGTATGATGCTGTTAGTGTTTATATCAGTGTTTCCACATTTGGTAAAATCTCAACGTGTACTCAGGCAAGTCATTAAATAATTGAGGGCTCCCATCCAGCAAGCTGCAATGATGCCTTTGTTATCCAGAGGACAGTCAGCCTTCTGGTAACCTTAAGAGTGGCACAGAGTAAAACGAACAGTGTTTTTGGTAGTAAATTGCTTTATAGACTAGAAAGAAAAGGAATGCACTTATTTCCTAGCAGTGGGCGTAAAAGCTAAACTACACACAGACCCCAAAAAGCAGCGTGGAGGGGGCAGCTAGGTGGTGCAGCAGATAAAGCACCAGCCCTAGATTCAGGAGGACCTGAGTTCAAATCTGGCCTCAGACACTTGACACTTACTAGCTGTGTGACCCTGGGCAAGTCACTTAACCCTCATTGCCACTGCTGCCGCCGCGCGCCCCCCCCCCCCCCCCAAGCCAAGGGGGAAAAAAGGCAGCATGGAAAGGATATGGACAGCAGGGTCACCAAGACCAGAACAGGCTTATAGTCTGAGGGCACACAGCCCTGCCTTCCTGAGAATACCCATGATGCACAGGGATACTCCATTCTCCAGCCTTTCAAAAGCCACTGATGGTGACTTCAAAGTTAGAGTTTTCAGTTCTGTCAGTACCTTAGTTTGTGTGGTCCTGAAGACATGATCTCAACAAGGAGATTGTCTTTCCACATATCTTGGGTTTCACTTCTCTGTTAGCCATTTTATAATCATGTATGTTTATTTTATGTCCAGTTTGATTAGGGGCCTTTGACAGGATCTTTATTTTGTAGGTAGGTTTGACGGAACATGTATTTTTTAAATGTTAATTGAATAGCTTTTGGATGATAACCAGTAGTGGAATAGCATAGCCATTTCTCAGGGGTTTTTTCCTCCCTAAGGTTTAAATTTTTTTTTTATTCTGAAGTTAAACTCTTCCCCTTGGATACTTCCTTTTATGAAATAGAAAGATTATATATACTACTGCAATTTTTTTATTCCACACAGTTTGCTTTTTTTTAAGGGTATATATAATAAAATATATGACCTGTTACTTTTGAAGCCATCCTGCTTATACGTATTTCTTTCTGCACTTCTTTCCATTCTCTTCTGTGTATTTTTTAAAATGCTTTAATATTCCTCTTTTACTTTCTGTTTCCCTTTTACAACATTAATTGCTAGCTTCTCTCTCCCTTCCTAAATCCCCCCCCCACACACACACACACACACACACTTGGAAAGAGAAAAACACAAACCCTACAACAAACAATCCACACATTTGCATGTCTTATCCTGCCTGAGTCTGTCACCTCTTTCACAAGGTGGTGGCATGTTTCATCATCATTCTGAATTATCAGTCATTGCCTTGATCAGAGTTCTCAAGTCCTTCAAAACGTTTTTTCTTTGCAGTGTTGTACCATGAATTATACTCCTGGTTCTCCTTACGTCTTTATATCAGTTTATACAAATGTTGCTTTTCTTTTCAAAATCTGTTATGGAGCAGTATCATTTCATTAAATTTTAAAACCAGAATTTGTTTAGTCATTTCCGAATTGATGAGCACCGCCTTAGTTTTCTGTTCTTTGCTACTACAAAAAGAGCTGCTAGAAATATTTTTTATACACATGAGCCTTTTCCTTTTTTCTTTGATCCTCTTGGGATATAGGTCTAGTTATTGATATTGCTGGTTAAATAGTATGTACAAATTAGTGTAGTATAGATAGTTTCAAATTGCTTTCCAGAATGACTAGACCAAGTCACAGGTCCACCCAGTTCTCCGTTATTCAGCTATAAATGATCTAGATTTATGTTATCCAGGTCCTTGATATTTCTTGATCTTAGGATTTGTTAATGTAGAATATGTTAGCACTTCCTTTTTCTGTATTCTTCCAGCACAGTGTAGGACATCTAAGAGGGTCTTCCTGGTTAGAGCATCAACTTTTTGGTCTATAATGTTAAGTTTTGAGAAGAGGTGACTTTCTAAGTTCCTGTTCTGTTTGTGAAGGTTGAAGTTCAGATTCAGGTCATCAGCTATGATATATCAAAGCCAGAAGGAACTAGAGGATGTCTGACCTAGGACCCTGAAAAGAAGAGTGACTTGTCTAACAGAAGGCCATTAGCCTTGTCTTTGTTAAGTTTGTAGTCTGTAGGGGATTCATATTGGGCCTTGATTCTATCATGCCGATGGTGAGTGGACTTGTAGGATGTCAGAATTGGAAAGGACCATTCTCTAGTCCAACTCCCGTAACAGAGAAAGAAACTGGAGGCTAGGGGAGCAAGTGACTTGAAGTAACTTCTATGGAAAGTGAGAGGGAACCGGTTAGGGAGGAAGGAAAGGAATGCTGTGCTGCAGCTGGGCCCAGCTGAAGTGGGCTAACTTACCTGTTCCACACACTGCCATCCAGCAGTGTGGGAGGAGTAGCAGAGCAATGAGATGGTGAATGGTGAACTGTGATAGGACAGTTAGGGGTGAGGAAGGCTGGGAAATATAAGGGCCAGCATCAGAAAGGGAAACCAAAGCAGGGCTGATCGTGAAAGTTATGAGTGTGTGGAGGGTCTGTAGGGCTCGCTGAAGGGGAAGACTGGGTTTAAAAGGGCTAAGGCAGAGGGAGAAATGAGATGAAAGGGAGCTATGGTCATACAGAGTCAAGTCAGACTTTTTAATTAAGGAAATGGAACACTTGTGGGTAATGATGACATGGTATGTGGCCATCTCTGTATATCATAAAGGAGTAGGGGATAAAATTGAAGGAGCCTGAGGAATTGGAAGATTAGAGAGGATTGTTGTGGATGTGGAAGTACACACAGCCGGGCAGGAATTGTGGAGGAAAGAAGGATGACTATCTAGATGCTTAAGTCTTTGAGAAAGAAAGTCCCCTTCAACCTGGGAGACAGTATACAACAGCCACTGTGCTTTAGATTCAAGTCTACTTCGGAGAGGAGAGATTGAGTAATGGGCATTGAGAAGCAAAAGGAGTATTTAGACTCTTCTCCAGTGTTAGTGTCTCCCTTCATTCCCATCTCTTCCCTACTCCTTTATAAGATAAGATACAGCCAGTCCTGGAGAGAATATTTGGGGATGCTTTGTCCTTGAGGGGAGCCAGATTTCAATAAGAGAGAGAGAAGATAGCATTATGAGAGAAAGATCCAGGATGAAGGGAAGTCTTTCATTCTAGAATGGGCATTCCAGAGGGCACAGTGGAGGGGGTGTCAGGGGTTAGAGTGGGGCATGAGGAGGGTTGGGTTGAGGAAGATGAGCGCGAGAATGGGATGTGGGTATTGGAAATCATTTTCTCACCAACAGCAACAAGAACAACTAATAAGTGCCAGGCTCTACACCAAGCATTCTAGATATCGCCTTTCGTCTTCCTCACAACCCGGGAAGTTGGGTGCTATTATCAGCTCCATTTTATTGATGAGGGAACTGAGGCAAAGAGCAGTTAAGTGACTTACTCAGGTCATCCAACTATAAAGTGTCCGAGACCAGACTGTGATGATTATTTCTGTATGGAAAGGGACAAACCAAAGGAGATGGGGATTTCCAAGTGGCGGGCGAGTAGCGAAGCCCGTACTCTCCAAGGGGTCTCCCCAAGTGGGCTGGCAGGCTCAGGCCTTGTCCTTTTCTGGATGTGTTGGCCTGGGCAAGTCCCTGTCCCGAAATAGTCTGAAGTTGAGGATCTGCTCTAAATCCAGAAGCATCGACTTACTTCCTGCGGTGTGCCAGGCACTGTGCCAAACTGCTGAAGATAATTGGGGGGGGGGATCCCTCCCCACAAGAAGTTTCTATTCTATTAGGAGAGGCAGCTCGAGAGAGAGAGAGAGAGTGTGTGTGTGTGTGTGTGTGCGCGCGCCCACGCATACTCTTATCTCCCTTACACACATACATACATACACACACACATACATACATACACACATACACCCACATACAATAGGAAATAACTAAAGACGCAGTGCTTGGGGGCATCGGTGTTTGGGTAAACCTCTCAAAGGAAGTGACGGACTCGGAGGCAGGGCTTCAGGTAGCTGTGGAACAGGAACTCCTTGAGGGGGAGGGGTTATCTCCCCTTTTGATTTGGGTCCCCAGGCCCAGACACAGTAGGGCTTAATAAATGCTCATTACTTGATGACTGTTCTCTTGTTTAAGGGCTCAATTGAAGCAGAACTCAGCATCCAACTCGGGATGTTTTTGGAGGTGAGGATAAAATCCCTCCAGTAGAAAGTGTACATTTCCATGATGATGGGCTAATTCACTAGACCATTTATTAAGCACTAAGTGCTAGGGTGTTTACCATGATGAAATTATTTAGCAAAATGCTTCTGTGAAGCATGCTTTTCCATATGCTTGGGTTAAATAACTTCAAAAGGAGTCCTTAAGCAGTTAACTTCAGAATTGTTTCTTTAAAAAGAATATAAATTCTCCCAGGTGTAGTTAACTCTTTGCTTTCACTTTAGGCCTGGCTGTCACTAGAATGCTTTTCCGTTTGGCTGTCCCGAGTCTACACAGGGTCTTAGCATGCAGTGCTTTTCTTTTTTAACAGTGAATCCTGAAGTTTTCCCGCTTTATGGAAAGCTAGCCTGTACATAAAGCCAAAAAAAGGCAGTCATTTTGTCTCAGACAGAAGGCAGTTGGTCCCGTTTTCCTTTGCTGCTCAAGGTTGTCAGATACCTACTTAGTGCACTGCATTTTCTCTTGTTGCTCCTATAAGGAATGTTTGTGCATTTAGGCTGTGTGATCTTAGCTTTAAGACAGTCTCCAGTCTTTGCTACATCTTTTTGTTTTGAATCTCAGAGGCCCGTTCGGCCCCAGCAGCCATGTAGGTGTCCACGGGAACAGAGGCCCCTGTACTGGGGGAGGTACCATTTTCAGTGAGAAGAGCACTGCATGAGAAGACATGATGCCTTGGGGGCTCTTGCCTTGGTTCTGCACAAACTTGTGGTTTGACTTTGGGAAAATAATTTCTGCTCGCTGGGCCTCCTGTAAAAGGAGAAGAGAAGGTAAGACTAAGTAATCTCTAAGCTTCCTTCCAGGCCTATGACTGACAGTTGTTTTTCTTTTTGTCCCATTCCAGGTCTTAAAAACAATCCTGAACTTAGGGTGGTCCTTATATTTGGCTACAATTCTTGGAAGATAGGAGCTGCTGGATTTCTTCAAAAAGTAGTCAACATTCTCAATGAAAAGAGTGTCATGCTGGCTGGTGGCCAGGTAGACCGCTTGACCTCACTGACATCTGAGAGGTTTGTGCTTGTTCTGCCCTGCCCTGGGTGGGAGTCGGGGTTGAGGAATACTGGAATCTTGGCACTCTTGGGGGGGGGGTTGGGATCAGTGTCATCTTCCCACCTCCCAACTTGCTGGCATAGTTGATCTGGTTTTGTCATATTCAGGGAGGGTGGTATACTGAAGAGAATAACAGAAATGGCTGGTATTTATATAGTATTTACCATTTGCATCCTCACGCCACCCTATAAGGTGGGTACTGTTGTTATCCCCATTTTATTGATGCAGAAACCGAATGTAAGAAAGGTTATGACTTGTCTAGGGTCACACAGCTAGTAAGTCTCTGAGGCAGGATTTGAATGGAGGGCTTCACCTACCTGCCTAAGAACACTCAATTTACATACAAAGACCTGGTTCTACCTCCCAGTTCCTAAAGCCAGGAGAGTCCTCCTTTTACCCATCTATTAAAGGAGGGAACTCTTAAGAGCTGAAAGAGCCTTCAGAATGTCATCTGGTACTACCCTCTTATTTCACCAATAAGGAAACCAGGACCTTGAGAGTTGTGGCTGCCTGCCTCCTCTAGTTCTGGGATGGGTCACTTAGCAGAGCAGAGGTGAGTGGTGGACCGGGCCCCTCCCCCTTGGGCAGTTGTGAATAGGTGGAGGATCTTATTCTTAGCCTTCAGTTCAAGAAGCTCCTCCCTGACAAGGCAGAGCCCTTAACACGCACAGGTGATCCATCCCATCATCCCAAACATGTCTCCCCTGCCTTAGAAGAACCATCACTTGATCAGTCGTCCCTGCCAGCTGTCGTCTGTATCACTCCTCCCCTTCTTAGTCAGCCAGTGTTGGGTGCTGACCATCCAGGCTTTGTGCTGAACACTGGGGGATGAGTATAGGAGGGAAACAGTTGCTACTCTCTGGGGGCACATGAACTACATAAAACAGACATCTTTGGTAAAAGTCAGACATTTCAGAGAGACCCCCAGACTTGCAGTTGGGGGAGATCAGGAAAGGCTTTGTGCTTGCACGGTGTTCTAAAGGAAGAGCAGGGCCTCTGACGCAGCAGTAAGACAGTCAGTCAGTGGTCAGTAAGCATTTATTAAGCACTCACTGTGTGCCAGGCCCTGTGTTAAGTGTTCAGGATACAAAGAAAGAGAAGACCACCTTCACACGGTGCTTCCCATTCCTCTCCTTCCTGCGTCATAACTCTCCGCAGTCTGAATTCCGACCACCTCAGTCCCCTGAAACTGCTCCCTGCAGAGACCCCAGTGCTCCCCGGACTCGTGATGGCTTTTCCTTAGTCCCCATCTGACTTTGTGACCTTTCAGCAGCCTCAGTTTTGTGGCACACTGCGAGTGCTCCTCCTTGATCTCTCTTACCAACTCTTCCAGCTCTCGCCCACTGACTGTGGGCGTCCTGCCCCTACCCTCTCTCCCTTTCTGTGCAGATGGCCTCAGGTCTCCTCATCTTTCTCCTGAGCTAGAATCCCACATCAAGTCATGCAGCACTCATTCTTTCTTTTCCTGCATGTCCTTCCATGTTACGCTCACTTAGTAGACTCCTTGACTTCTCCCACTAATTTCTAATCTGTTTTCACGTCTTGTCGTTTCTGCTTTCACAACATGTCTTGCTTATGTCACCTCCCTGCTCACACAGCCCTGACTCTGGTGCAAGCCCTTTATCACCCGCCCTCTGCGTGGTCTCCCTGCTTCAAACTTCTCTCCAGTCTAATGCTCCTCTCCCCTCAGCTGCCAAAGGGAAGGTCTTTCAGTAGCATTCCCGTGCCCCTCACGTCCCCCTCTCAATAAGCCCCTGCTGGGGTGAGGTGACTAGCTGGAGCTTGTGGGATTGGGGACTGCTTCATGTAGAAAGAGGCGGTGCTTGAGCCGAGCCTGGAAGGAGCGCAGCGTAGGGATTCCAAGGAAGGGGCTAGCCCATGGGGTCCTTCCCTGGGGAGATGGAGGATCCTGGAGACAGAATAGAGAGTACACCAGGATGGCCACACCCCAGAGAGCATGGAGGGGCGTGCTATGGGAGGACATGCCCAGGAGAAGTAGAGAAAGGCAGCTTGCAAAGCTTTCATAGCTCAACCCCACACCCAGCATTTGCTCTTAGACAGTGGGAAACAATTGGGGTTTATGGAGAAGAGAGACAACATGGCCAGATGAAGCTTTAGGAAAACAACTTTGTTGGCTGAAGGGAGTGGGGAGACCAAATGGGCAACTCTTTCAGTCTAGGGTGGGAGGTGGTGAGCACCTGGACTAGGGTGGAAGCTGTTTGAGATGTTGTACAGCTCAAAATGACACGGTTGGATACAGGGAGGGCTTTGAAGGTCATGGCAAGGTGGCTGGTCTGGGCCATTGGCAGAAGTGGTGCCTTCCTCGGGGGTAGAAAAATTCAGAAGAGGAATGGGCTTGGGGGAAAAGATAACAAGTTTTTAAAAACTAGAACATGGTGGTTCTGAAAGGTTTTCTGCCCTAGGGGCTCATCTTCATTTGGTTCCAATCAAGAACATTTTATTATTACAAGCTTTTATTTGTCTTCAGAGATGTCAGCATTTGCTTCTCTCTTTTGGGAATGTTCTTAAGTACCTGTTTTCTTTTGTTATAATGCAGTAGGTAGAAAGTGTGTAGTATTCCTTGCAAAATTGTTCCTTGGTGTTAGATGTTCACTACGTTTCCTGTTGTGCTAGAACAACCTCTGAACTCAGTGCAGTCATTACATTGGGATTCAGTCCTCTAAATAAACTATGCACACACTCTCAAAGCAGTTGAAGGTCCAAAAAAAAAATCAAACTTTTTATTTCAGCACAACATCTATGCAGAGATAGGGTTTTTTTTTCATTAAGCTTTGTTCTGAATATAATTGGCATTTGCATGTAAATAGAGGGAAAAGTATTGTACATGAAATTGTACACCTGTATGATTCTGTGGGTTTTTTGTTTGTTTTGTGGGGCGATGAGGGTTAAGTGACTTGCCTAGGGTCACACAGCTATTAAGTGTCTAGTGTCTGAGGTCAGATTTGAACTCAGGTCCTCCTGAATCCAGGGCCGGTGCTTTATCCACTGTGCCACCTAGCTGCCCCTAGTCCTTTGCTTCTACAAAAAGTGATTGTAAATGTTTTGTACATGTGGATCTTGAATTTTTTCCCTTTTTTTTTGGTAAAAGATTGTATTCAAAAAAAAGAAAAAGAAAAGATTGTATTGACTGAGTTATTATATTCTCTTCCCTTTGTACCCAAGTGATGTCCCTGTTGACCCCTGTGGTTTGAACAGTGACGGAAAAGCAGTTTTAAATGAAGGATTATAGCCAGTACCTCACAAGGAAGTGGACAGGAAGGAAGAAGAAAGCCTGGAGTAATGAATTCTATATAATAGAATATCAAAAGCCCCATTCTTTGACACTGGACAGGCAGAGTTTGGATTTAGAAGGTTGGAGCAGACACGTATTCAGAATAAAGCATTATTAACTATACCTGTTGCCCCAGCACATCTGCTGCTGGTCTTCTTCCATTTTCCCTGTAGCTATCTTTGCTTTACCCCAGTGGATCTGCTTTTTTTGTTACTATTGTCAAAATGTGATTATTGCTTCCTCTTCAGAAATTCAGGTAATTTCTGCCAATCTTGCTTACCTCTGATGCCAAGTCATGATTTACTCTATATACATATTGTGAAAAACCTAGAGTGAAACTTGTCAGATGTCATGTGTTCATACTAGTGTCGCGTATCATTAAAAAGGAAGAGGGGGGCAGGGCAGCTAGGTGGCACAGTGGATAGAGCACCGGCCCTGGATTCAGGAGGACCTGAGTTTAAATCTGGCCTTAGACACTTGATACTTACTAGCTGTGTGACCCTGGGCAACTCACTTAACCCCAATTGCCTCACTAAAAAAAAAAAAAAGGAAGATGGGGACCCTTTTGTTAGATGATGTCCCAGACTATAGACTGAAGTTTCTCTAGCAGAAATGCCATTTAGAACAGAAGTGTCAAATGCCCTGTGGGAAAAGTGTCAGTAGAACCAGATTAAAATGTAATTAGGAAAGGTTTGACAAAATAAAGATAACAGTACAACATAGATAATGTTAAATTGTGGTTTTCTAAGTCAATATGTTCCCCTCAAGGAGCTTGACATGATTGATGTTGTAGTTGAAATGATTTGTTTTCCTTGTGAACCTGTGTAGAATGATCTTGGGAAGTAGTGGTTAGCAGTAAGAAATGGTACAAAATATCCTTTCTCATTCCCTATGATGATTTGTAGAGGTACTTAGGAATAGACAGGTTGACTGGCATTGTGGAAATATGACCCGAGGGGCCCAGCTGGATTTCTAGTGCTCACCCTTTTTTGCCTCTTCAATATTTCTGAATACATCAGGAAAAGAACATCAGTGAGGGTCTTTTATACTTCCTAAACTCCTCTTCCCCCCCACCCCCACCCAGAAGTGACTTATAGACCCTGTTAAAGCTTAACAAGCTGTGTTCATGGAGCTTTTCTGACTCAGAATCGGGCCTAGCCACACTTGCCGGCAGAGGCTCCTCACCTGAGAATGTCCCTGAGGTAGTGGCTCAGGAGGGTCCCTCACCTGTGTAGCTCAGTGGCAGGTTTGGAAATTAACTTGCAAATCTGTTTAGTACTACCTGGGGCAGGGGGTTGGGTGTGGGAGGGCCGGGTGGTTCAGCAGAGCCACCTGCCCCAGCGGCCTAGAGGGAGCCTGTGCTGACCTGTCTGTTACTTTTCAGTAACCCCCCCACCAATGAGGCCTGTGGCGTGGTCGGCCTCTCCTTCAGTGGACCCCAGATCCAGAGCGCGTCTGTTCTGCTGAACCAGGATGTGAATGATGAGAAGACTGCTGAGGCCGCCATGCAGCGCCTCAAAGCCGCCAACATCCCCGAGTACAACACGTTTGGCTTCATGTTTGCGTGTGTGGGCAGAGGCTTCCAGTACTACCGAACCCGCCGGAATGTAGAGGCAGACGCCTTCCGCAAGTTCTTCCCGAACGTTCCCTTGTTTGGCTTCTTTGGAAATGGAGAGATAGGGTGTGATCGAATAGTGACAGGGAACTTCATCCTGAGGGAGTGTAATGAGGTAGAGGATATCTTACTCCATAGCTACACCACTGTCATGATTCTCATCCACCTTGGGCCAACCAAGTGAGGCGCTTGCGCTTCAGCCGCGCCTGTAGCCCACCCTGAAACCTGGGGGCATGTACATATTTCAGATGAAAGTACCTTTAGAAGTATCTGTTTTATAACTTTGTTTAATGCTCTCGAGGTAATGTTGGAATAGGTCTAACAGTGTCAAGTGAAGGGGAACTTGTGTGTAAGATAATACTGTGTGGCGGTCATCCCTGGGTCAGCTCAGAGAGCTCAGGGGAGATGGAGGGCCAGTGCCTGGGGTGACAGTGACTGCCTCCTTAGCCACAGTGAGGGAGAGAGCACTGACCTGGAGCCCAGGACTCCCACCCCCACTGCCACTTAGTGCAGCCCCTTTCGGAGCCTCAGTTTCCTCATCTGTATAATGGAGAGAACACTTGCCCTCCCTAACTCACAGGCTTGTTGTGAGGCTAAAATGAATGTGTGTAAAGCACTTTGTAAATCTGGAAGTGCTACAGACCTGTGTGAGTGATTCTTGTCAGAAGGATGATCATCTTGGGGCCATAATCATGAAGTTTTTTGTTTTCTTCAAAAACATACACAACATTGGTCTGTTGTCTCCTCAAGGGAGACCTTTTCTCAACTGCATCTGTTTTTCAGACACTTTAATAAAGTTATTACATTATTTTTACTCATTGCATAAAAGTTAAAATAAAATATTTTGTGGTGGTAGTTGGTGCACTGAAATTATTCAGCCTGAAGAACAAATTTGCAAGACTAATCAACAGTATTACTTTATACATTGAAGGTACTCCTTTCCATTTGTCAATAAAGAAAACGCAAGTAATTCTTTTGTTCCCCTTCTTTTTGTAGCTGAATGGCAGGCACCTGAGAATAAGTTCACCAATCTCATTTTTGTTCTTGGACATGACTGCTTTGCAGCTAGATGGTATAAGCCATTAGGGAGAAAGGAAATTAGCCACACCTTACACAGTAAACTCTGAGCAACAGCAAAGCCATGGTATGGATGGTCCCACCGAATGGTGGAAAGAGCTGGTTTCCCAGGCCACCTAGTCTTACCAGCCTGTGTGATCTTCAGTTCAGCTCTGTGACTGCTGGCTCATTTACAAAATGATATCATGCACAGTTGACAAGGGCCCTTCCACTTCTGGATCCTAATGAACTCTGCAGAAAGGATTATTATTGGTTCTCCATTTGTGCTGTTACTTTATTTCCTTCAGCACTCGAGCCCCCTTGATTAAAATAGGCCTAGGACAGGGCTTCATTTTCAGTGGCATATCAGACCTGAGGAGCTCTATTTCTGGAAGAACCAAGACCACTGCTCATGTCATCTTAATTATCACATGCAGTTTTTTAGGTACATATTAAAGGATACTGATGGAGGAGTTCAGTACGCGGGACCATCGCTTCTGAGGATGAGCTGAAGGGATGGGGGTATTTAACTTGGAGAAGAGACTCCAGGAAAACGTCCTGACCATTGGCAGATTTGGACAGGGCTGTCACATGCAAGGGCCGGCATCATTCTGCTTGGATCCAAAAGGCAGAACTAGCAGCAGCAGGGGCAGGGGGTGATTGGGGGAGCTGGTTTCAAATTAAACCTGAGAGAGGAAACTTGACCACACAAGCTATTCACAAGGGTAATGGACTGTCATGTCAAGGAGTGAGTTGTGTCACAGAAGACATTTGATTGGAGACTGACCACTGGTCAGAGGATTCCTTTTAAGATGAGGGTCCTGCTAGGTGACTTCTCATTGCCCTTGTAGCTCAGATTCTGCCGAGTGGGTTTGGAGTTGACCATCTCCAGCCTCTGCAGTAACTAACTAGGCCAGCTAACTTTTTTCCTGATATCCTTGTTAATCTTCTACACTCCTTTTATGAGGGGGGCTCTACCGAATCTGTTCTGCCCAGGACCAAGCACCCCACTATCACCACACATACCATCCTCGACCTATAAGATGAGTACACTTATACAAAATCCAAACCCTTACCCCAGCAGATTCTATTACCCAGGAAATTCTGTACAAGGAGTAAGGCCAAGAATTCAATCAATCATTTTATTTATACAAATCAATGTATATGAAAGGTTTAGGGGTATCTCCCAAAGGGACATAAATTCTGCTGTTACAGCTACTTTCCAACAGGCTCTTCAGGGGATCACATTGTGTCTATTTACAACCTTGTCCCAAGGTAGAAAGGATTGTCAAAGACGGGAGGAAACAGCTGAAAAGAAAATGAGTGTTCTGGAGAACACTTGTCCACCTGATCCCGAGAGGTTACATAACATTGCTGGGCTGGCTGGCTGCAATGCTAAAACACCCTCAGCGGAGATAAGAAAGACCAATAAAGGGATAACCAGTCCTTCCTCAGCCGAAAAATAGACACCACTTATCACGATTGTCTACATGTTAAGACATGGTGGCAAGAGCCTTGGAGTCGGGCCAAGGATCAGCTTTGTGTGACCTCAGACCGGTCACCTTCACTCTGCCTCATCTTGAACCTGGCCATGATGGCGAATGAATGAACTGTCGTCGTTGGCCGCAGCTGTCCAATGAGGTGGATTTGGAAGGTCTCCAAGGTCCCTTCCAGAGACCTCGGCCTGAGCTTAGCCCAAGCCGAGGCTGCTTTCCAAGTCAGAAGCCAAAATGGAATCCTTACCCTTGCTAGAGAACGTGAAGAAAGCCCAGTGAGGACACAGCCGAATAACACTTGCAGGAGTAAAGTTTCTTCTGCAGGACTACTTACCGTTGGCCTGTTCGCTACTTCAAGACTGATCTGTGTGGGTTTTCTTCCCAGAGGCTGCTTGGTTGATCTTTTTCATTACTTGTTTACACCATAGCCTCATTGACAGGACCCCCATGATGCCAGCACCCAAAGCACTGTCAGGTAGCAAGCAGAGCCCTGAACTCTTAAGAGTCCTGGTTTTGCCATGTACCGTGGGATGACCTTGGATAAGTCTCTCTGTTGAATGGGGCTATGTGCACATCCTGTTTCCAAGGGCTGCAGTAAAGTGATTTGGCAACCTTAATGAGCTAAAGAAGTGTGAGTTGTTACTAGACAAACGGAACCCCACTCCACTCCCCAAAAGACCAAGCCCGCTGGGACCCAGGTCACTGACAGGTAGGAGTCCTCCTACCCCCTAAACCCACTTGAGTTTCAGCTTGAACATGCAGTGAAGTTGGAAAGCTGGATTGAGGCCAGTATGCATAACGAAACAAATCCAGCACAGAAAGCTGTGGCCAATGCTGAGCGCAAGGAGGCATGAAAGCTGCAGAAAACTTCCAGAAGAATCAAAGTGAGTCTGTGGGTTTTGGTGTCCACCAGACGTCCTTGGCCAAAATAAACCTTGCGGTCCGCCTCATTTTTACAGATGGATGCATGTGACCACAAACACTTGAGGAGCAGGAGTCTAGATGCAGTCAGCTCTACTTTTAAAGCCCTGCTGATTGGCTCAGGACCTGCTTCGACAAAACCCCTAAAAAGAATTAAAAATACAATAAGAAATTCTCATACATCTTATTTGTCAGTTAAAACATTTCCTTGTTATATACAGACACATTAAAAGTGAACAGGTTTTTATCTGGGTGGGAGGAAGCCCCAAAACATTTTTTCAAGTAAATTTAATATGTATTGGGCATGAGTATCTTCTCTCCACTCGATATTTATAAAGTGCTTCTGAGCACAGGGCTGGAAGAGAACTTAGAGGTCATTGAGCCCAGGAGCTTCATTTTGTGTCCAGGTAAACTGAGGCCTGGAGTGACCCTAGATCTTGCCCAAGGTCACACAGGTGATCATAATTCAAACCCATGTCTTCCGATACCACAATAAAATAACATGTTTCTAACCAGTATTTTTTTTTTTCCTGAGCATAGCCTATCATATCTTGGGTCTCTCTTGTCAATTCTGATTTGAAAATTAGAGTTTGTAGAATTTCGGGCCTGTAGAAAAGTGAGGTCCCTTGAAAATCCCTATCCTGACAAACACAGCAGTTTGCCTGAGCATGTAACTCTGGGCTGTAAATTGAGATGCTTTTTAGGGACCTGATATTACCAACCTGAATTTGTGATTCTGTGACCTTATGAGATCTATAAGAAGATTTGTTTTAAGTATAGACTATTGCTAGGTTAGATCACAGATCATTTTTCAGTGTAATGCTTGGTGAATAAACAACTTTTTTTAAATTATGAAAGTATTTTATTATTTTCCAGTTACATATAGAGATAGTTTTCAACATTTGTTTTTATAAGATTTCTAGTTTCAAATATTTTTCCCTCCCCTCCCCTCCCTCCCGCCTCCCCGAGACAGCAAGTAATCTGATATAGATTATATATGTACAATAACATTAAACATATTTCTGCATTAGTCATGTTATAAGAGAAGAATCAGAGCAAAAAGGAAAAACCTCAAAAAAGAAAAACAACAGCACCAAAACCAAAAGAAATAGTATGGTTCACTCTGCATCCATATTTCACAGTTGTTTTTTCTGGATTTGGAGAACCTTTTCCATCATGAGTCCTTTGGAACTATTTTGGACCATTGTATTGCTGAGAAGAGTCAAGTCTATCAGAGTTGATCAACACATAATGTTGATGATACTGTGTACAGTGTTCTCCTGGTTCTGCTCATCTCACTCATCATCAGTTCATACAAGTCCTTCCAGGTTTCTCTGAAACCCTCCTGCTCATCGTTTCTTACAGCACAACAGGATTCCATTACATTCATATAACAACTTGATGAACAACTTTTATATATGGTACACCAAGATGTGTGTGTGTGTGTGTGTGTGTGTGAGAGAGAGAGAGAGAGAGAGAGAGAGAGAGAGAGAGAGAGAGAGAGAGAGAGAGAGAGAGAGAGAGAGAGAGAGAAAGAGAGACAGAAAGGCAGAAAGGAAGGGAAGAAGGGGGAGAGGAGAGGAGAGGAGGGGAGGGGAGGGGAGAGTTGATAGAGGTCTGGAGAGTTGATAGAGGTCTATGGACCCTTTCTCAGATGATGATTTTTAATGCATAACATAACACACTCATGGTTACATAGGAAAACAAATGTTTGTGAAAATAAAGATGTATTTTTTTCCCAAGCAAGTTTACCTCCTGAAATCTATCTATTGATCCCTTGGGGAATCTGTGAACCCTCAGTTAAGAAGTCCTCATCTAAGAGCTATACTATTCTAACCATTCCTAGAATCTCTAGTGACATTACTTGGGTTGTTTTAATGAATAAAAAATGGAGATTCAGGACCAAAAAGTTTCACCAATTGAAAAGCCAGTGGTTTTAGATAATTGGTAACAAAGCATGTGCCCCTCCTCAAGCACAGAGGCAGGGGCTGTGAGGATAGAAGATGCACGTATAAGCGAGTGGCAGCAGACAGCATGGTGGGCTGAAGGGTCAAGATGTTTAGGTGTTGGAAGGCAAACTGTCTCCCTCCTTCTTTCATGGAGGAAGGTCGTTTGGTTCACTTCTCTCCAAGTTCTCAGGCTTCTTTTAAATCCCCCTACATTCTTCAAATGGCCCTCTGGGGGGTTTGAAAGCAAGAGTAAGATTATTCCAAGTTTGCTCCATTGGCTTCTAGAAAAAGGAAGGAGGGGGGTGGCTAGGTGGCGCAGTGGATAAAGCACTGGGCCTGGATTCAGGAGTTCCTGAGTTCAAATCCGGCCTCAGACACTTGACACTTACTGGCTGTGTGACCCTGGGCAAGTCACTTAACCCCCATTGCCCTGCAAAAAAACAAAAAAAAAGGAAGGAGAAGGCCGTACTGGTCACTGTCTCCAGCCCAGGCTAGAACATCAGTCCAGACCCTGCCCCAGACATGGTTCATGCATCCATCTTCTGTAGTGCCCTGCCTCAGGGCTCCACCTCAGCTGCAGTTGATCTCTCATAGCTTCATCCCACTATCTTCTTTCTCCTCCAGCTAGGCTTGGTCTGGCCTCTCTTACCTCAGCTCCCTGTCCTCTCCCTCCTCCCACCTCCCACCCAGCCCGGGTCAGGATCAAAGGCACTGCGGGGGAGTTTGCCCTCAGGTCTGTTCTGAAAACTCTAAGAAGATACTCTACTTGCACCGGTTTCTCTTTCTTCCTTGTCCAAATCTTTTGGCTAAATTCCAATGCGAAGCGGGGGTAATGACACATGGAAAATGAACGTCCAAAAGCCCAAACCTGAATTTCATATTGTATTAGTTGACAGTCCCGTGATTAGAATATCTCTCATCTAAGAATGAGCCTAGTCAGAATCAAAGAGGTTTATCGTCAGATTGGCCAAGGTCCTTTCCCTATACCACCTTTCCATGGAAGCCACGGAATATTAAAGCCATACACTGATTGAATTTGGATGTTTTTAACGAGCTACTTGTAGGACGTCTCTACCCCTCGACCTCTGCACAAGCTATAGCTCTCATGGTGCAGACCATGAGATAGTTTCTGTTACCTTTGGGGGCATGGTAAAAACCAACTCCTTTCTTTGCCTCTCCAAGCAGAACCTGTGAGTCATCCTTCATTTGTCTGCATTTCTACTGTCTGGTTCCATTTACAGCAAGAATGTCAATATTGACACGCTTCAGCTCCTCGAGGATTATGCCTGCTCACTGGTCATTGGATCTCATATTTAGAATACAAGTAGTCAAGTTAACATTTATAAGGTGGTCTAAGGATAGTGTAATTCTTAGGATTCTCTTCTCCCATGTATACCACTCTGTTACCACCAATGAAGAAGCAGAAGGCTACAGGTCTGAGCAACATTTTATTTCGTGGGTTGCTATGGACAAGGAATTTGCTAGCGGCTAGTAGCTCATGTACTGGTGATTAACCTTTACATACTTAGCTTGGCTAGTTCTTGAACCTCGACATACTTGGCTTGGCTGGTCCTTGGAATGAAGAGAGTCTCTTGCTGGGTCTATACCCTAAATCTCTCAAGCATGACAGAACCTCCTAGATGTTCTACTTCACTGGCTCAGCCTTTGGGAACCCAGAGTCACTTCCATGTCATGACAAGGCATCAGAAAATGATCCTCGTGCAGGATCTTTTCTACATGCCTTTTTTTTTTTAATAAATTTTTACTGCTATCTTTTGTTTTTACATCATTTACACTTCCCATTGCATCCCTTTTCTGTCCCTGTCCCCCACTTTGTTATAATTATTTATGACAAAGAATAAAAAAAGATGGAAAAAAGCAGTTTAGCAAAACTAATCAATGTTGAAAAAGTCTGACATTATATACAATATTCTGCATCCATAGCTCCCCACTTTTGCAAAGAAGTAGGGCAAGGTACCTTCTCATATCTCTTCTATGGGGCCATATTTTATTATTCATTATTATTTTTCAGCACTTAGTTTTGATTGTTTTGCTCTTTCCATTCACATTGTTGTAGTCAATTTTTATTTATATTATATTATATATATGTTATATATATGTATATTTTCCCTGGTTCTATTTATTTTGCTTCAGATGTTCATCTAAGTGTCCCCATGCTTTTCTGTACATGTTATTTAAAAATGTAAATTGGACATTCGCCTTCATGTGCATCCCTTTAGATCTCTTTCCTCCCCAATGGAATTGTTTCTCTGGAATTGCATTCCATCATTCCTGGGCTGACTTTCCCCATAGAATTTTAGTCCATGGAATCCTTTCACTGGACTCCTTGAAATCTGCTCTCCTTAGATCTGTGGTCCACGTCAAATAAACCCTGACTCTCCTCCTCTACTTTCCCTACAGAGGTTTCCATTGTTTCTAACCCAGCAGCCAGTTCCTCCTCATTGGTCAGAATCATGTTCAGGACCACAGTTTTCCTTGTCGCTTCCTCCACTTTTGGAAGGATGAGATTATTAGGAAGGCAAGACTTTTATCAGCAGCAATGCTTTTGACAGAAAAACTCAAGTCATTAAGGATCCCAAACCTTTCGTCAAAAAGACTGACCTTCATTCCAGACGCCTATCAAACAAGACACCTCTCCTTTCCTTCTTCCTAACCCATGTCTGTGTCCTGCTCCTGTCCTGTCCTGATGATTCAGTGAGAATAAAGGGGGCCCTGGGTTCTAAAAGGCCCCGAGTCCAGGTCTCGGGATGCCTGGGTGCCCACTATCTAAGTCCCGGCTTGGTCTCAGGAGGATGAGGATGGCTGCAAAAACTCATCATGACCCCCTACACTGAGGGCTGGAGGTATACTTGAGGAAGGTACTCAAATAAAGTTCTCCATCAGTGGCATCTCAGTGTAATTTTAAGGAGTTAACAGGAGATTTAAGAATTTAAAAATAGCCTCCTTCCTCTCCCCTGACTTCTGATGCCTGAACAGAGCAAGAAAGATAGAGAAGCCAGTTGTGTATATTATTCCTATCAGGCGACATGGTGCAAGATGTTCCTTTAATAAAGGAAGAGGAAAGGGTTCACAAAGCATTTATGTGTGTGTGTGTGTGTGTGTGTGTGTGTGTGTTCATTCATTTATTTATTTTTCCTGTACCTTCTGTTGCTTTGTTTATTTCCCCTGCAGCCTGGACATGATATCTTGGTTCACTTGGCTGGTGCTTCTTCAGTTTTCACCATGTTCTAGGGAAAAGTAACATTTTGTTCATCAGAGGCGTTTTCTTTGCCTGTCAAATCTTTCTTTATTCCACCCCCCCCCCCCTTCTTTTACCTGTAGCCTTCTACTTAGGCCCAGGAGGCAGAGAGCATCGGAACTGAAGTGGGGGAGACTTGATGGCCTTAGAGAAAGATACCCTGGAATCTTAAGCTGGGAGATTTCTCCAGCCTTGCTTTGGGAGAGTGAGTTCATATTCTTGCCATGTGTGTACAGGGATCGGGTCACTATTGTTTGACCTCATCTTATCCTCACAAAAATCCTAGGAGGCCGGGCACTCTGTTAAGTGCCTTCCAAATACTATCTCATTTGGTCCTTACAACAACTCTGCATGGTAGGTGAAGAAACTGAATATGTGCATCACCTGGATTTGATGGAGGTACCTTATTATCCAAAAGTATTTTTTATGAAACCCTGAGTTAATAGAAGCAAAACGTCCTTCAACTGAACTTCAAACTTAACCCAGATAGCTAGCAGATAAAAGACCCTACCTAGTGACTTCTTTTCCCTCAGGATAGTAAGTCCCTATCTTATGGTAACATCTGGGTGTCCTCATCCTTGCCAAACCCTTTTTTGGAATCCTGTTGTCTTATCAACAGGATTCTATATTCCCTCCATACTTGTTATAACTGAAATTGTTAAACTACTTTTTGCTTCTGGGTTGATTTCTGTATCTTCCTATTGAAACTCACTATGCCCAGTAATCAGTGGACTAAAACCTTATATACCCTCAGAAATGGGGGGTCCCCGAGCTTCTCTCTTAGGAGGGAGTCTCCGCATGGTCATGTTGTCTTATCTTTCTTCTTGGGACAAAATATTAAATTGATATGATGTTTTTTCTGTCTGTCTCTGATCTGTTCGGAGGACAGGTACGGATATCATGTCCTTTCTAGTTAGTAGGAGATATTATAAAACATGATTTTTCTGATCTGTTTATTAATTTTGTAGGAGAAATTAAAGATTATTTCTCCGATCTGTTTGTAGGAGACAGGCAGATACAAAAACTATATTTTTATATATATATATATATATTTTGGTGAGGCAATTAGGGTTAAGTGACTGGCCTAGGGTCACACAGCTAGTAAGTGTTAAGTGTCTGAGGCCGGATTTGAACTCAGGTCCTCCTGAATCCAGGGCCGGCGCTCTATCCACTGCGCCACCTAGCTGCCCCTATATTTTTATATTTGACAGTCTCAAAGGCCATGTCAGCAGACAATACCAGGTAAGCAAAACTTCAAGCTGGGAGTCTTCTGATAGAATTGTTTGTTGGGCTTGGGGGCGGGGAGGGGGCAGGTCCTATCTTCACTAATTCGAGATAGGCTCATTCATCACCAGATCATTGTCATTAGCTAATTACAAAGCCCTGTGCCAGGAGTGGTGATATCACCACACCTTTCTCAGCAAAAACAAGAATTATAAATCATTTTCCCTGACACCAGGGGCATAGTTCTCCAGAAAAAGATGAAAAGGATGGGCAGAAATCTAAAGTACCACAGGAGTGAAGTGCAGGAGCTACCTGTCCCAGAGGGGACTTAGCCTTCTGAGAGAGCAAGTTTCCATCTTCAGCCACTGCTTAGGATGGGGAACAGAGTTTGGGCAAGAGAGCTGACCCCAAAGCCCTCCCATCAGGAACTGCTGGTTATCTCCAGGGACAGTTTTCCCCTTTTGTCAGTTTTTTTCCTTCCTAACAGCTCTTTGTTCCCTTAGGGCGATCAGTGTAGTTTAACCTTCCATACTCCTTTGGGAATCTTCCATTGATGAGCATCTGAGAACGTCTGTGGGGAGGAAACTGGTGCCTCGGAGGCTGGTTCATTGTCTGGATGGCCTCTTCATAATCAATTAAGGCATTTACGCCTCTAGGGTGGAGAGTGTGTGTCTCTATTTCACCTGAGGGCTTTTTACATTCAATGAGTCTCTCCTTACTACACAGTCTTCCAGCTGTTTAGAGACAACTGAGGCTTTGCTTTAGAAATGGCTCCTTACTCTTTTCTCTCTCTATTTTGTGATAGACGGAAGAAGTAAGGACTGTGTGCTTGGCAGAAAGGACTTATCACCTCCAGAGCATTGAATGACCCCCCCACCAGGGGTACAAAGAGAGGCTTTGTCAGGAGCCCTGCAACATTAGAAGCCCATGGAAGAGTTCTGACATTGGTCACTGGTGTAAGAGACAGATGTTCTAGAAAACAGGCCCTTGGGTCTTTGGACACAATGTGCAACATGAGGGATGATTTGCTGTTGAGAGTAGTACTGTATATCACAGAGTCAGTCAGTCAACAGGCATTTATTAAGTGCTTACTGTGTGGCAGTAAACCCTGAAGAGAACAAAAATAAAAGTACCCCCCCAAAAAAGGCAAAAAACCCCAAAACCCCAGGGTCCCCCCTGCCTCTCAAGGAGCTCATATTCTTTTTTTTTTTTCCTTTTTTTTTTTTTGCGGGGCAATTGGGGTTAAGTGACTTGCCCAGGGTCACACAGCTAGTAAGTGTTAAGTGTCTGAGGCTGGATTTGAACTCAGGTACTCCTGAATCCAGGGCCGGTGCTCTATCCATTGTGCCACCTAGCTGCCCCTTAAGCTTGCTTTTTAAAAAATATTTTATTTATTTTTTATTATTAAGCTTACTTTAAAAAAAACTTTAAAAATACCAACTAACCAATTATCAACAACAATTATTTAGTATCATTAAACATTTACTATGTACCAGGCACTTTGCTAGGCACTGGAGAGACAGATATGAAAAAAATGAAACAAATCCTACTTGAAAGGATATTATATTCTAATGAGGAAGGAGGAAGAGTGTGATAGGGTGTACGGGGTGCCTTTAAAACCTCTCCTCCATCTCTAAGTCTCCCCTCAGATTAAATGTCAGACTCTGAAGGTGTGGAAGGGACTCCTGTCTGAGGCCTTAATGTTGATGCACGTAAGAGGAGTGATTTCACTGCTTACTACACAACTCAAACACTCTGGTGGGTACCACACAGGCACAGATCCAAATCCAGATGGACACTAAACAAACTTTAAATTACTCACTGTTGTAGATGTCGATGCTGCTGGTCTCAACCAGGCCCACGTCATACTGCGCAGAACTAGCTCTCTGGAGCTGGCCTTTCCTGACCAGAAAAAGAAGGAAAAAGGGAAGGAGACAAGAGGAAAAAGCTTAGAACAACTTCTTTGGGACATCCCTCCTCAACTGCGAAGAGTTAACAATAACAGATCCCAGGAAAGCGTCCCTACTGGAAGATACCGTTACTGGACTGCAACCGCTGGGAAGGCAGAGGCTCCATGCCTCTCTTCTCTTTTTTGCCCCGTAGCATGACAAATGCCTTCCATCTAGCCCTTGATAAATGAACCACATTGTCATTATCTTGGTATGTCTCATCACCTAGCACAGTGCTGTGTCCATCAGGCATTTAAGAAATGGTTATAGTGGGGCAGCTGGGTGGAACAGTGGATAAAGCACCGGCCCTGGAGTCAGGAGGACCTGAATTCAAATCCAGCCTCAGACATTTGCTAGCTGTGTGAGACCCTGGGCAAGTCACTTAACCCTGATTACCTCTAAACAAACAAAAACAATATACACACACAAAAGACTCAGTCATCAAATGTGGTTATTGTTGAGTGAATGACATTATTTTGAAAATTCCTCATACATTTAGGTCTGAAATGGATCTTAAGGGCAATGAAATTCCAACTCCTCCTTTTACGGAGGAGACTGAAGCACAGGGAGGGTTAAGTGATTTTCTCAAAGCCCTCAGGCTCCTCTGTTTGAGCTGAGGGATGGAGAAGCCCATTGACTAAGACAACTGTGTCTTTGCTTAACAGAATCTGATAGATGGAAACCAAGAACTAATCTCCTGTCTAGTCTAGATATGATTGGGTTGGCTCAATCTGAGAACAAGCTGCTGATAGTAACAGCAGCTGGGCTTTTATTTTGCAAAGCACTTTATGTAAGTTATCTCATTTGATCTTCACTACAACCCGTACGAGGGATTCTGTAGATGTCCTTATGCCCACTTTAGAGATGGGGAAATTCAAGAAAAGTGATGTGTCCATGGTCACACAGCTCATAAGTACCAAAAACAGGATTTGAACCTGGGTCCAAATATAGTGCTCCTTCTCTAATTCTTTTTCTAGGTCTTTTCCTTGGAATACAAGGATGAGACCTCAAAGGATAGAGGCCAGTTTGACAAGACAGACATCCTTGTAAATGAGCATGTAAGAGGAAGACTGAAATCATCTCCATAAACCTTTCTCTTTGGTTTGTTACACTCACTATGTTTCTCTGTAGCACTCAGCACCTGTCCCCCCTCTTTTCTTTTGTGGTGGACCTGTCATTTCCTTGACATAAGGAACTCTCACTGAAGAAACTCCATCAACCAGTGTAGATCAGCCCTTCCCGGGCCTGCTTCAGAGTCACCAGGTCGATCTGTGTTCTTTGTTATGAGGATGGATGTTGGGGTAGGGAAAGGACAGGTAGTGACAGCTAGGAAACAGGAGAGGGCACCAGAAAGCCAGGACCTAGAACTTCTGAGTAGAGGAAGAGCAATGGGGAAGGTGCCCGGGGCCTGCTGGGTGTCTCCTCCTGTACTCAGCACAGTGAAGTTCACTACCCCTCAGTCCCCTCATTCTGAGTCTGTCTACCCTCTTCCTGCTAACTTGTAAGTGTCCAACACTGATCCTTGCAGAAACACACTGTTGATCCTCTCTATCCAGAGAAATGCCCTTACAGATCTGCTATCTGTCCTGCTTGCCCTACGCATGACAAAACATTCCTCAGACATTTTTATTGTTCACCTGTAGTAAGAATCTCCAAATGGTTTCTAGCCACAGGTCTCATTTCTCAACTGGCAAAAGACGGACCAATGGAATGATGCCATGGTGGGCGGCGGGGGGGGGGGGGTGTGTTGCTATTTTAAATAGCCCCCTTTTTTTTTACCCTGACTCATTAGTTTCCTCAATATATATATATCACCTTTGATAAGTTCTATTGAATGAGTAAATGTTAATAAGTACATCGAACTTTAATGAGGTAATGAGGAGATATGAAGATAACCTCTGTCTTTTCTATTGGTGATCATAATCGGTTCCTGTGCATTCAACAATCATGCCTAGGTCCTGGATCTCCCTCTTGAGCTGCAGTCCCACATCACCAGTGCTTGATGGCCATCCTCACTTTCATGTTCCATTGGGAGAGAATCCGGGGTGTTCTCTGCATAGTTCAAAGGGGTTTCTTCCTCTTCCCCCACCATTCCTTCCTTTTCTTGCTGTTAACAGTTAACCAGGAGAGGATGCTCCCCTCAGATAAAAGCAGATTACATACATTATTCAAGTCCAGGGGGCTTATCTCCCCCTCCCCAAATCCTTTTCCTGCTGAGTTATCTCAGGGTCTGGTTGTCCCACGGTGGGGGGTGGGGGTCCTACATGTTTAGAAGTTCGAAGAATGTGAATCCGGACAGGGGAGGGACTTTGCATTAGATCTAGGATAAAAAAGGGAAGTTTGCTGTGGCAAAGCACACCATTCTTCTAGAGTGCATGCCCTTTCTTGCAAGATTGTAATAAAATGGCCTTCCCTCTTTGCACCAGACCGGGAGTTGTGCCTCAGTTTATCTGTTTCTAACAATTGGCAAATCAAATTTAACATGCCCCAAGTAGGAAAACCAAGTCTCATCCTCCCCAAACTTAGGTTCCTCCTAACCTTCCTAGTTGAAAGCACCACCATCGTCCCAGGCTCATAACCATGACATCTTCCTCAATTCCTCACATTCATTCATTCATTCAATAATTACTCATCAAATACCTACTACAAGGCACTGTTTTCGGTCCTACAGATACAAGGACAAAATAAAAATCCCCTACCCTCAGGGCACATCTGTACTGTGCCCTGTGTCCCTCTGGGACATTCATGTGCACAGACCCTGGGAGCACTTCGCTGGGGACTTGTGTCCAAGTGGACACCATCCCACTTGTGCCTCCTTTGGGATCTGGTCATACTGCTATTTCTGAGCCTGTCTTAGGGTAGCATCATGTAAATCATGGAATATCATGGAAGTCGCAGGTTTCAGCAGAGCATTGGAAAACGAGTTCTGTGTCTAGGGTATTTCCTTATTTTCCCCACTGCCTCTAGTGTGCTTGGTTCTAGATACTATGGTCTAGGAGGGATGCGGTGTGACGGTCCCAAAAGAATGCAATCCTCACGGGACCGGTTTAAAGAACTGGGGAAAGCAGTTGGGAAACAACTTGTCAGGGGGAGAGGGTGGTGGGACACAGAGCTGTTTTTAAGCATTCAAAGGGCTGTGGCGTGAAAGAGGGGTTAAAAGGCAGGACCAAGAACAATGGGGAGAAGTTACAGAAAGGCAGATTTAGGCTTAAGGCAAAGAAAGATTTGGGGCAGCTAGGTGGCACTGCACTGCACAGAGGTGCCAGGTCTGGCCTCAGGAAGGCTTATCTTCCTGGGTTCAAATCCACCCTCAGACACTCACTAGCTGTGTGATCCTGAGCTGGTCACTTTACCCTGTTTGCCTCAGTTTCCTCCTCTGTAAAATGAGCTGGAGAAGGAAATGGCAAGCCATTCCTGTATCTCTGCCGAGCAAACCCCAAATGGGGTCACAGAGAGTCAGAGACGACTGAAAAGTGACTGAACAACAACAAAGATCATGAACAGTCAGGGCTGCCTGGGGTAGAGTGAGCTCCCCTCATGGAGCTCTTCCCACAGAGATCAGGTGTTGGGGAGCCGTGTCCCAGGTGGCTTCTGAGGCTCCATCCAGGCTGGTGTTCTCTGATTCTAGAGTCAGGGAGGCTGCACCTGGAGAGGGGCAGAAACAGGGCGAGTGTCCCAGCTCTAGAGAGGCCTGCCAGCACAGGGTTTCAACTCTACTTTCTCATGTGTTTCCTCTTCCCTCAGCCCTTTTTCTTTTTTTTTTCTTTTTTCTGAGGCAATGAGGGTTAAGTGACTTGCCCAAGGTCACACAGCTAGTAAGTGTCAAGTGTCTGAGGCCAGATTTGAACTCAGGTCCTCCCGAATCTAGGGCCAATGCTTTATCCACTGCGCCACCTAGCTGCCCCCTCCTCAGCCCTTCTTTCTACATTCCCTACCACCACCATCTCTCATTTTTATTCTAACTACCCTACACCTCCTTGGAGTGACTTAGAGACTCTCAAATAAATCCTGGTCAGACACCCTCCTTCCTACTCCCGACATTGGTGCTTTGATCCAGGACAAAAAGGATGAAAGATTCCACACTGAAGGTTCAACACCCTCATTCTAGAGATGAGTAATGGAGACCTAGTGAGGGGAAGACAAAGACGTTTCCCAAAGGCACCAATGGTGCATAACCACCTAGATAACAAAAAGCACAAGCCTCCTGGCCCTGAAGAATGGGGTGGGAAAGGTTCCAAATCAAAGAAGAAAGAGTAACACCCAAGCGCCAAGAATTTAAACATTCTAATCATTATCTGGATGTGTAAATATTGGGTTACCTTAAAATCCCTGTGATAACAGCTGGAATGTTTACTAGCAAACACCTGCAAGGGGCACTGTTGTTGTCTTCTCGATAAATAAACTGGGACATTCAGGAGGAACTTAGATATTTGGTTAATTAGCACACAGGACTTTGGGATCACAGGACCTCAGAAACTATAAGGGAACTCAGAAGCCACTCCTGACAAAAGGTCACCCAGCGTCCACTTAAACAGTCCCAGTGACCGGAGCCCTGTCCATCTGCCCAAGGCCGCCCATCCCATTTGGTAATAAGAGTCAGGAAGAAGCTTTTTTATTTGTGTTTTTGTTTTAGGCTAAGCCCAGAACCTGCAGGTACATTAGCCTGTCTGGGGCTACGCAGAACAGGACCCATGCCTCCAACATGTACTTCCTGCATGACCTTGGAAGTCCCTTAACCTCTCTAGGCCTCAGTTTCCCCATTTGTAAGATGAGGGCATTGGGGGAGAGCTAGGTGGTGCAGTGGATAAAGCACTGGCCCTGGATTCAGGAGTACCTGAGTTCAAAGCCAGCCTCAGACACTTGACACTTTATAGTTGTGTGACCCTGGGCAAGTCACTTAACCCCCATTGCCCCGCAAAAAAAAAAAAAAAAAGATGAGGGCATTGGATGCAGCCCCTTCCACCTCTAGATCCATCAGTCTGTGACCCCCAAAGTCCTTTCTCCTCCAGGCTGAAGAGCTCCAGATCCTTTAACAGAATTTTGGCTTCATTACGTGTGGCCTTCTCTTCCCTATAGGTTGGCACTCATGCATGGTGTGGGCCAACCAGGGCCAAGGACAATAGCTCTGTCCTTTCCTTTTTTCTGGTCATGAAGCTTTTATCAATGCAGCTGCTGTTTATAATGACATTAGCTTCTCAGGTCACCCTGACACACAGCTTGTCATCTAGCCATGGCTCATGATACTGTGAAAAAAAGCACTGGCTTTTAAATCAGAGGACCTGGGTTCAAATCTCACCCTGTGACTTCACCTCCCTTTATCTGTGAGATGAGGGGGTTGGACTGGAAAATCGTTAAGGTCTGAATCTGTGATCCATGGGCTTATTAGACTTAATTTGATTTTTTTTGGGGGGGGCAGGCAATGGGGGTTAAGTGACTTGCCCAGGGTCACACAGCTAGTAAGTATCAAGTGTCTGAGGCAGGATTTGAACTCAGGTCCTCCTGAATCCAGGACCAGTGCTCTATCCACTGCACCACCTAGCTGCCCCCCCCATTTTATTTATTTATTTATTTATTCATTCATTCATTCATTTATTTATTTATTTATTTATTTATTTATTTATTTATTTATTTATTTATTTATTTATTTATTTATTTATTTATTTTTAGTGAGGCAATTGGGGTTAAGTGACTTGCCCAGGGTCACATAGCTAGTAAGTGTTAAGTGTCTGAGGCAGGATTTGAACTCAGGCACTCCTGAATCCAGGGCCGGTGCTCTATCCACTGCGCCACCTAGCCGCCCCTGATTTTTTTTTAGTGAGGCAATTGGGGTTAAATGACTTGCCCAGGGTCACACAGCTAGTAAGTATCAAGTGTCTGAGGCAGGATTTGAACTCAGGTACTCCTGAATCCAGGATCAGTGCTCTATCCACTGCACCATCTAGCTGGCCCCCCAATTTGATTTATTTATTTATTTATTTTTAGTGAGGCAATTGGGGTTAAGTGACTTGCCCAGGGTCACATAGCTAGTAAGTGTTAAGTGTCTGAGGCTGGATTTGAACTCAAGTACTCCTGACTCCAGGGCCAGTGCTCTATCCACTGCACCACCTAGCTGCCCCCCAATTTGATTTTTGAATGCACAGTTTTACTTCTATCTGTATTGTTTTTCTTATGATATTTGGCCTATGGTTCTAGAGCGTTCAGATCTCTTTGCAACCCAATTCTCTCATCCATTGTGTTAGATCTCTCTCCAAGCTCATCACCCAAAACTTGGAAGGATGCTATCCTGCATTCTCCTTAAATTCACTGACAAAAACCTGGACAGAAGAGGACCAAGGTCCAGACCCTTTTTCCACTAGAGACTCCTTCCAAGTTGACATCATTTCATTAACCAGCACCAGCAGGTCCACTGATTCAACTAACTCCTTATGCATCCAAGTCCACCTCCCTCCATTCTTTCCTTTAGACAAAGAACAAAGAATAATGGTAGGTAAGGTATAGTATCTTCTTTTATAATATTTCAAGTCAGGAGTAAATTGAATTCTTAAAACATCCTACTGCAAAAACATTCTCTCAGAACTCCAGAAGATGAGAAAAATCATGACCGACACAACATACTGGCTTAAATATTTGATGAAGACATTTCTGTAGCCACGTATTTTAAAAAGCCATCAGCAGGGGCAGCTAGATGGCGCAGTGGATAAAGCACCAGCCCTGGACCCAGGAGTACCTGAGTTCAAATCCTGCCTCAGACACTTAACACTTACTAGCTGTGTGACCCTGGGCAAGTCACTTAACCCCAATTGCCTCACCAAAAAAAAAAAAAAAAAAAAAAAAAAAAAGCTGTCAGCAGCGACCTGTGTCTTCCTTGTGGTCTAAAGGCCACTCGCTCTTGCTAGCTAACTCTCCTGTTATTTTTTTTTTTTACAGGATGCAGGTATCCTCTTCCTCAGAATATAAACTCAAAGCTGAAACTCTTTCTTGATTGAGTTTTTTCTTAGGTGCTTATCACAGGGTGAACGAGAACATAGAATACCTTTTAGGTGATGGTGATGCGTTCACTAGACACATTTTATTAAGGACCTGAGGCTCTTCACTGAGCTGTGTGCTGCTAGAGATGCCAAGATAAGCTAAGCACATACTCTTCCCTCATTCGAATGATGGGGTACACTGCTAAATATTCTCATATAACATTTTCTTATTTGATTCTCACCCACCAATGCAGTGATGAAGATCACACAAGTATTAGTCTCATTTTACAGATTAGGAAACTGAGGTTTGGGTGGGTGAGGTGAATTTTCCAGGGGTCCCAAAGCTAATAAGCAATGGATTTGGTTGGGACTTGAACCCCAGGCTAAGTCCAAGTCCAAAGGTTTTTATTACATTAGATTGCCAATACTCATGACTTGTAAAAAAAATCTGCTTTTCCATATTCAAATATTTTATACTATGTAGGTGTACGGTAGATAGAGTGCTGGATCTGAAAACCTGGGTTCAAATGCTGCCTCTGACACTTCCCAGATGTGTGACCCTGGACAAGTCACTTAACCTCTGACGGTCTCAATTTCCTCATCTGCAAAATGGGAATGATAATAACACCTGACTCCGAGGGTTGTTGTGAGGGTCAAATGAGATAATATCTGTAAAGCAGTTTGCACACCTTAAAGCACTATACAAATACTAGTGGTGACTTTTTTTTTTTTTTTGGTGAGGCAATTGGGGTTAAGTGACTTACCCAGGGTCATACAACTAGTAAGTGTCAAGTGTATGAGGTTGGATTTGAACTCAGGTACTCCTGACTCCAGGGCCAGTGCTTTATCCACTGCGCCATCTAGCTGCCCCTAGTGATGACTATTTAAAAAAAAATACTAAAAAGGGAAGACTGATTATAATTTTTGTGCATAGTTTTAATATATGTAAATAACTTTAATCTTGGGGTATATTCTTAGAATTATTTTGAGCATGGATATGGCCAGTTCATGCTTCAATTTTTAAAACATAACGTAACTTGTCAGCCTTCTTAAATATTTACATTCAGCTCAACGTCTTTGGTGGGAGACTGTGCAGCATGGCAGTGGCCCGCCTCTCAGGTCCTGTTTCTGGCTTTCTGCCTTACTAACTACATGACTTCATGTCAAGTCCCTGAACCTCTCAGACCCTCAGGTTGTCCTCTGTCAAAAGAGAACCTTGAGGGGCAGCTAGGTGGCGCATTGGATAGAGCACCGGCCCTGGATTCAGGAGGGCTTGAGTTCAAATCCGACCTCAGACACTTAACACTTACTAGCTGTGCGACCTTGGGCAAGTCGCTTAACCCCAACTGCCTCACTAAAAAAAAAAAAAAAAAAAAGAGAACCTTGAACTAAATGAGGGCCTTCCACCCTATGGTGTTTCCTGACTGTAACATTCTATTAGCCTGGACGGCTAGGTGGCACAGTGGATAAGGCACCGGCCCTGGATTCAGGACTCCCTGAGTTCAAATCCGGCCTCAGACACTTGACACTTGCTGGCTGTGTGACCCTGGGCAAGTCACTTGACCTCCATTGCCCTGCAAAAAAAAAAAAAAAAAAAAACAAACATTCTATTAGCCTGAGCTCTGCTATAACATGAACATGTGGTAACTTCAAAGATGAGGAAGGCAGCATGGTAGAATAATGAGCACAGAACCAGCCTTAGGGTTGGGAAGACCTGGGTTCAAGTTTCACCTCTGACATCCTAGCTGCGTGACCCTAGACAAATTGCCTCACTTCTCTGGGCTCTCAACAAGCCTCTAAGTTGTTTCTTTCTTTTTCTTTTCTTTTCTTCTTCTTCTTTTTTTTTTTTGGCGGGCAATGGTGGTTAAGTGACTTGCCCAGGGTCACACAGATAGTAAGTGTCAATTGTCTGAGGCTGGATTTGAAGTCAGGTCCTCCTGAATCCAGGGTTGGTGCTTCATCCACTGTGCCACCTAGCTGCCCCTAAAGTGTTTCTTCATAGGGAGGTCCTCATACGAATGAAATCACAGGTGTGGGGGAGAAAACCCAATAGAAAAAAAAGGATGTTTCAAGGGCACCAAGTACATTTGACCTTCATATCTCGATGTTATCTGAAGTAGCAGCTGTGGTCCTCCCACCCCCACCCCTAGTTCTTCACCAGGAAAGCCTGGAGACTGATCTTGGAGGGTTTGGGTTCCTGGTGGAGAGAAGCAGCAGCACAGAGGCACTGGGTAAGTCCCCAATTCCTGGTGGATGCCATGAGCAGTGTGGTCTGGGGCTAGTGAGATGAGTGGGGATGAACAGAGCTTTGTTTTCATTCTCTTACTCCTCTCTCTCTCTCTCTCTCTCTCTCTCTCTCTCTCTCTCTCTCTTCCCTTTGCTCCCTCTTCTGTGTCTCTTTCCTACTCCCTCTTTCTTCTTCTTTCTCCATCTGTCTGTCTCTTTGTCTCTGTCTCCCTCCTCTGTGTCTCTCTTTCTCTCTCCCCCTTTCTCTCCCTGTCTCTCCCTGTCTCTGTCTTACACACACACACACACACACACACACACACACACACACACACACACACACACACACACACACACACACACACTCTGGGGAAGTGAATCCACTCAGTCTGGATAGTCCGCCCTGGGCCCAAACTGTCTTGGTAGCTGAATGAATGACACGGGATTCCCCAACTGCAGAAAGGACAAAGGGTAACACAGCATCCCACATCCCTCGTCACCAATGGAAATAACAGAAACTTTACAAAGAACGACAGAGATAGCTGGGACAGGAGGAGGAAGGCGCTTGGGGCATGGCCAGCGCATCTCGTCACTCCCTTCCCTGGCACAAAGGGCAGAGCAGTTTGGCCATCTGGGCTCAGCCTGGGCTCCTGCTGTCCTCCCCGGGAAGCAGAAGCGAGGTTTACCTGCAAAGGAAGTAGACGGCCCCGAGGGTCAGCACTCCCAGGAGCAGAGCTACCGTCAAGAAAGCGGCGAACAGTTCATTCTCACTCTGGGTCTTGGTACTAGGGAGGAAAACCTCTTCGCACCGGGCTCCGGTGTAATTCTCAACACATCTGTGAAATGAAGCGGGACAGACTCATTACCTCTCCTGGTCCAGCAGCTCCAAGGAGAGCAAAGGGCCGCTCCCCTGGAGCGCAAGAGAAGGCGCATGTTCTGAGCTGCCGGAGACAGGAGGCACCTCTCCCTCACACCCGCAGATCTTCAGCTTCCCAGGAGAGGGAGGGGTGTCCGAGGCAAGGGGTTTTACTTTTTTAAGGCCAGGAAGAGGCAGGATTGTGGAGAGAGGTTTAGCCTCGGAGTTTGGATGACCTGGGTTCAAATCCTGTCTTTGACACATACATACTGGCTGTGGGACCCTCTCTGATTCAGGATCATGGAAGTTGAGTCCGAAGGGACCTCAGAGGGCCCCAGGAAGCTCCCTCAGACTGGGGGGGCCTCTACTGCTTTATTCAGCTCCCCATACAAATGAGATCACAAGTCTAGACCAAAAAAAAATAGCAGGGGGGTGGGGGGCAACTGAAAACCAGCCCAGTCAAAGAGGCTGATCACCCAAAGACTGAAGCCTGGGGAATCATGAAACAATCTAAGAAAATAAAGTGATATAGACAAAGCACTGGATTTGGACTCAGAGGACCCAGGTTCAAATCCTGCTCTGCTATGATACTACCTGTATAAGTTTGGACAAATCACTAAACATCTCTGGCTTTCAGTTTCCCCATCTGTAAATAAGGGGAGTTCGACCTCGAAGGTCCCATTCAGCTCCCATGATTCTGTGGAGGAAGTGTCCACCTCTGAAAGAATGAGTTCTGACTTAATAAGAAAGGGCTCTATTGTTTTGCTTGTAGAATTGATCTCATTAATCATTAATTCATAGCAAGGCCTTTGACATGGAACAAGTCATTCCCCCGCCTGTCATTTATTGGTTCCTTGGACAGTGAATAGTGTAGCATCCTGCTCGCAGTCAGTCAACGGAGAGAAGGAATGGGCCTTTGATTTCATTTATATAAGGAACTTCCAGGTGAGGAAACTCTTCCTCCTGGTGCAGGTTGGCACTTTCTGCTCAATTAAAAGTCTTATAGTTACCCAGAGTGACCTTTCCCAAGGTCACACAGCCAGTATGTGTCAGAGGCAGAATCTGAACCCAGATCTTCTTGACTTTGAGATTCGCTCTCTAGCCACTACATGATGTTACTTTACATAGTGGATGCCAAATAAAATGTTTGTGGAATGAAGGAATGAATGGGATGTGATCACCTCTGATTGTCACCAAGCACCTCATTTCAATCTGAGATATTCACTGGATGAACAATGAGGGTCTGAGGACATTAAGAGTGGGTGACAGGGGGCAGCTAGGTGGTTCAGTGGATAGAGCACCAGCCCTGGATTCAGGAAGACCTGAGTTCAAATCCGGCCTCAGACACTTAACACTTACTAGCTGTGTGACCTTGGGCAAGTCACTTAACCCTCATTGCCTCATTAAAAAAAAAAAAGAGTGGGTGACAATTGTGCAGTGCATTGGTTTCATGAGCAATGTTGTGCAGGCTATGCCCTTGTCCTGTGCTGCCACCACTAAACACCCCGAGGAAGTCCCCCCTCTACCTCCTGAGGCATTTCATTGGGCCTCCCTGAATAAATCCTTGTGAAGTTGCCTGTGATAAAGAAAACATGGGGATGAACTGATTAAAATCTGGCATTTTGAGGATGAAAGCTCAATACAGACAGGTTACATGGGGTCCCACCCAGCCAAGGTCATTCATGACCAGAGAGAATGCCCCCATGGCATGGACTGGCATCTGGAAAGAGGGAACCCACAGATGGGAAGAAGACTCAGCCACTGAACAAGGGGTGCCTCATGCCTTCAGGGAGACTCTGGTGGAGGTACTTCTATCTGGTAGTTTGGGGGACCCAATGGACTTCACCTCAGGACTAAAGGGGCAGCAATGCAGAAGGATGCATACACCCAATCCTGAGGGAGACAGAAGACCAATGGATAGCCAAGGGAGCTGGGAAAATAAAATCATCTCCAACCATCTACCACTTGCCTTGGTGTATGTACATGGCTTTGGGGAGGCAACACCAGGCACCCTGCATTCCTACATTCAGTAGCAGAGTCCCAGAAATCACTCCAACTGTGATCTAGGCTAAGAACTGACCCTGCAGGGTATCATCCATCACCTTTAGGGATCTTGTAGCAGAGTTGAACTGGGCTTCACAAGGGTCTGTGACATGCCCTGTGGTGGATCAGATTTTATATTAACAGGCAAGTCACCCAGCCTCAGTCTCCTCATCTGTGGAAGGGGTGGGGGAAAAGCTGGACTCCCAGCTCTCTATGGCTAATCCTATTTTCACATGAAACACTTTCCTAGAGTGACAGTGACCTTGGTAAAGCTGGCAAATGAGGTTAATGAAAGGGAAGGAATAAATAGGCATTGCTAAGCAGTGGGCTGGAGCAAGCTAGACAATCTGGTGCAAATACAAACCCCATAACTGGAGATGAAGTCTACTAGTAGAAGCAATTGGGGGCGGGAGCAGCTAGGTGGCGCAGTAGCTAAAGCACCCTGGATTCAGGAAGACCTGACTTCAAATCCGGCCTCAGACACTTGACACTTACTAGCTGTGTGACCCTGGGCAAGTCACTTAACCCCAATTGCCTCACCAAAAAAAAAAAAAAAAAAAAAAAAAAGCCGTGACCATCTGCTTTGCTGCTGCTGCACCCAAAAAGACCATGGGACTTTTCAACCTGACTTACAAACGAAACCTTCCATACATATTGTCTCCTTTAGAATGCTGCTGAGAACCATCCCCAACACAGTGCTTTGCACATCATAAACACTCAATAAATGCTTTTTCCATTCATTCACATCTAGAAATAAATTCTAAAAATAAAAGCATCTACTGTAACTTACTGAGAGATGCATAAGTTTGGGTGAGTTAAACAAGAATATGTGAATGAGAAATTTGTTTAAAAAACAAACAAACCAGCTTAAGTGAGTCAAACATCCCAGGGGGGAAAGACAAAAATTAAAGATTCCATCAGTCAACATGGAGATAGTCACAAAATGAATATCTGGCACAGAATCACAGAGTTTCAAGGGACCTCAAAGGCCACTTATTATCACCACAAAACAAATAAGAAGGAAATGGGTTTTCAACTTAGTCAAAGAACAAACTCCTAAGTTTATCTCTAAAAAACAAAAATTGAGAAGTAATCCCTCCAACTTCCCACAATTATTGGAGAAACAGCAGCCTTGGGCAAGTAAGATATAAATGTTATAATTTATTTATACTTCCAAGGGCTTTTAAAAGAAATATGTTAACCACTGAAACAAAATCCTACTTCAGATTAAAAATTTAAGAGTTTTAAAATGAAGATTAAAATGAAAGACTGATTTTCAAAACTGAAAAGGCAACTAAGATAACATGATTATCAATATTGAGGAACCAATATTGTTGTTACTTTTGTTGTTCTTAATAATGAGAAAGTTCTTAAAAACAGCTTAAGTAAGGCTCCAATGGAGAAAGAGACTTACAACATATACAAGGAAATGTATGACATTGAATTCTTATATCTGATCAAGTCTAGGAAAGATCTGAAGGAACTGCAGACACATGACCTCATGCCAAACAAACAAACAAACAAAAAAACCCCAACAACAACCAAACTCTAACTAGCTGATGCAATTATTGGTAAGTAATGTTCAACAAAGAAGAAAAACACTAGAAGGAATCAAGGGAATGGAAGGCAAATAAACCATGTAGTCAGAACAAGAATTGATCAAATATTCAAAGGCACATAAAGAGAACCAATGAGGAATAGGGTGTTCTCTCATTTCAGATGGTGCAAAAGCAAATAGAAATGTTATGTCTGCTCTTTGTCCAGAAGAAGGAAGCCAACTAAGAAAAGTTAAAATAAGCAAAAGTCAAGATATGAAAAAAGCAGTCCCTGCTGTTTTAGTCAACTCCACCAAGACACAAAGAAAAGAAACCACAGATTCCAAAATATCCAATACCTGCTGGCCCAGAGATATGATTAATAATCAAAATGAAACATGCGTTTTATCCAGATTTTAGTAAAACTTTTATTAAGGTATCTCAAAATATTCTTGTTGAGCAGATGGAGACATATGGATTAAACAAAAATGCAGTTAGATAGATTCAGAATTGGTTAGATGGCCAGACTCAAAGAGAAGCTTGAAATGGTTCCATGTCAGTGGTGCAGACCTCAGATAAGGTATCAAAGTAATAAGTAAACATGGTTAATTGAGGATATTAACCATGCATTCAGCTTTTCTAACCCCGGTTCACAGACTGTGAGTTCAGCTGCCACAGAAATACAAAACTTGAGACAGCTCACAGTTAATTTACTACATTTTGGAAATCAGAGAGAGTTAAGTGCTGGTTAAGCCTGATAATGCTAGGTGGGGTCAGGCACTGAAAGACAAGGTGTCGTATAAACATCTAACATACACAGAGCTCTGTATATTTTTAAGCCTCTATGGAACCCTCCCCACTATGTCATCCTGTAATACTCTAATGTAGACTTCCTGCACCACTAACAGGGAACCATTTTAAGCATCTCTTTTAGTCTGGCCATCTAATTAATTCTGAATCTATTTAACTGAATTTTTGTTTAGTCCATATGTCTCCATCTCTTCCATAAAAATATTTTGAGATACTGCAACAAAAATCTAGGTAAATTGCATCCATAGCCTTTTCCTCATCTACCAGTTTAGTAGTCCTGTGCAAAAAAGGAAATGGGGTTAGTGTGGCATGACCTCTTCTTGAGAAAGCCATGCTGGCTCTTTGCAATAACCACCTCCCTTTCTAGATGTTTGCCTGCCATCTCTTTAATGATCTGTTCTAGAATTTCCTCAAGGATTGACATCAAGCTCATTGGCCAGCAGTCTGCAGACTCTGTTCTCTTTCCCTTTTTTGAAAATTGGGTCATTTGCTCTTTTCTAATCTTGTGGTACCTCTCTTGTTTCTCCTGATCCTTCAGATACCACTAAGAGTATCTTTAAAAAAATCACAGCAGCCAATTCTTTCAGAACCTAAGGGTGTAGTTCATTTGGATCAAGTGGTTTGAATTCATGCAGGGCAGCTGGGTGCTTTCTTGCTAATCTCCTTACTTACCTCAGGCATCAACTCTCTGTTAGACATTTTTGTTCTGTCACCAGAAACCTCCCCAGAGAAAACAGAAACACCATAAAAATGAAGGAACAACACCTTCTCTCTCTTGTAAGTAATTGCTTCAGACATCCCAAGCAAGGTCCTATCCCAACTCAGATACTCTTTTTCTCCCAATATAGCTAAATAAGCCTCTGTGTTGTCCTTAGTTTCCCTTGCCAGCCTCTGCTCATTCTTAGTTTTAGCATTCCTGATGCTATTTTTATAGGACTGCATCACACTCATACTCATTATCTATTTCATCTTTTGTTCATGCCTTTTTATCATCTATGTTGGTTGGTGAATTGCCTGTGCATCCACATTACTGCAGACAAAACTCGCTTTTTCCTCCTCATTGTAATTATTTTCATTTGTCTCATCAGAATTTTATTTTGAACATCTCCCATACCTCCTGGGCTGACTTCCCTTTAATATTTTTTTCCATGAAATTCTACCTGTCTTTCCTTTGAACATCTTTCTCCCCCGCACCCCAAAGTCTAGGGTACACCAGTCTATGCCCAGGTTTCTTTTCCTCTATCAAAAACTTTAGAGGGAGTAGTCATTTTCCCCCACCAAGGGTTCCCATAGTTTCCACCCCAGAAACAAATTCCTCCTTGTTAGTGAGAACCAGATCCAAAATAGAATTTCTCCTTCTTGGTTTCTCTACCTTTTGAGGGATGAAATTATCACTAAAGCAATCCAAAAAGTTATCAGAGAGTGAGCCCCAGCAGAAATTGCATAATTGAAGTTCCTTCTCACTACAACCATGCCTCTGTGCTAGGTTTATGATCTGTTCCTAAAATTCCTCATTTATTTCCTTTTTCTGCCCGAGTGGTCTGTAGTGTACTCTAATGACAAAAATTCTTCTGTTTCTCCTTCTGTTGACTTTAACCCAAATATTTTCTTTCACCCAAATATTTCCCTCCCCTGGTTGCTGGATTTCCTCACATGTAAAGAGCTTCTTTACAATACGGTGCTATTCTTCTCCTCCTTTCTACCCACCTTGCCTTTTCAGTTTTTTTGAATAAGGTATACTTACCCAGAATCAGAGTACAGCCATAGGTTTCATCCCACCAAGTCTCAGGGATACATACTTTTAAGGTCACAGTTGCTCCTTTACGTTAAATCTTTTGGTTCCTCTTGTTTGTTGCCTGAGCTTTAGATATTTATATATAGACATTTGAGGCCATGGGTTTTATTTTTGGCTTCTCTTGGATTTGTTTCCTATGAACTTGCAGATGTCTCAGCTGCCCTCTATGTAGCTACTCTAAATGGTATCTGACTTTGGGGATGTGGGTAGGCAATTTTCTCTTTCCCCCACACAGCCCTTTTGATTAAATTTGCAAATACCCAGGAAAGTACATTCTTATTAACCTTAGTTAGGTGTACTCCATCTCTGGCCAGGGATCTGTCAAACTCCTATTTTAAGCCATGGTCCAGAAATCCAAACACCCTTCTTATCTACCTTGTCATTTCCCAAATTCATTTTTCTCTTTTGCATTCCCTGCCTTCAATAAACAACAGGGAGGAAAACACAACCCAGTTCTCTATGGTCTTTTTTCTTGCTCAAGACTCCATGATCATTGACAAGGCTTTTTAGGTTCCTTCTACCATCTTCTCTGCTCCCTGTGAATCACAAGGAGTGGGTAGTTGTCATCCACTTTAATAAAGTTTGGGAGTCTTTGTTATGTCTTCAATACTAGTGGAAGCTAATGGACTTCTATTATTGTTATCAGATCAATATACACTGGCCTCAGTACCCCAGGGAAGGGAACCACCAACTACTATTACCCTTCTTCCTTTCCTCTCCCCTGATAGAGTATACATGGCTCTGCTCATCATTTTTTGGAAGACCTCCCTTTTCCTCAGGAAGGGCCCCAAATGTGTCTTTGAGCTCCAGTTATATTTCTTCCCGTTCCCTTCACTTCCTCCTCAGTGCACAACCATCTTCTACTCTGCAGCCTCCGACCAAAGACCAAATCTTCCTTTTCCCACTTCCAATCTCTCTGTCCCCATTGACATCTTACTTTCATTTCCTTCAGGAACCTTTCATTGTCCTGAATGAGCTGGAAGGAATTCAGCCTACATACACATGGAACATATATAATAGTCCCTTCTATGAGAAAAAAACTTGTCACTTACTTTCAAGTCACTGAACATGTTTTCCTTTTTACCATAAGGGTTGATCTTTCCAGCCATATTTTTCTAACTATTTGTGGGTGCTTGTACCTCTATAAATACCTAATTAATCCTTTTAGAATGAATTATCAAACCATAACCACCCAAATCAACTTCCCTTTCTTAGTCTCAACACTTCCAAAGCTATACCTCCCTCACTTTGAGCCAACTTCTGTTTCACCAGTTTGGCCCACCCACCAATCCAGTCTGTGAAGTTCTTTTCTCCTCTGATTATTCCACTTACCTTTTCTAACCTTGCCTTGTTTTTACCAACTACCTTCTTCTCTTTTTGAGTATCTCTTGAGGTTCTATTCCCTAATCCTACTTGAGCCTCCTGATCCTTTTAGATTCTCCTGACCTGGGTGACCTCAACAGAAAATAGGGAAGTTAGGTTCAAGGGGGAATATAATTAGATTTGGGACATGTTTAGTTTGTGGGATATCTCAGGGGACATGTGTAACAGGGGTTTGGTGATATGAGACAGGAGCTCAGGAGAAAGATGAAGGCTGGTTATTTAGATTTGGGAGTCATCTGCATAGAGATGATAGCTGAACTCTTAAGATCTGCTAATAACATTGAGAGAATATAGAAAGGAGAAGAAGTATACCCACACATAGGGCAGGGGATAATTATTGATCAAAAGACACTGAGGAGTGTTCAGAATCATAGGAGGAAAACCAGCAGAGAACAGTGTCATGGAAACCAAGGAAGGAGACTATTCAGAGATTGGGATGCTCAACAGTGCCATGTACTACAGAGAAGACAAGAAAGAAAGCCATGAGATACAGCAATGAAGGGATTGGTGGTAACCTGGGAGAGAGCAGATTAACTGGAGTGGAAGAGCCGGATGTCAGCCCGCAAGAGGAGGGGGGGGGGATGAGTGGGAGGGAAGAAAGTGGAGACAATGGGTGTAAAGGAAAAAGGCTGTAAGTAGTTCTCAGGGTCAAGCGAAAGTTTTTTTTTTTTTTAAGGATGGGAATATCTGGGTGTTTAGAAGCAACAGAGAAGGAGCCAATGGATAAAGAGAGACTAGAGATTAGGGAGATGGGGAGGGGGGAATGGTCCAGGCAGCAAGCTTCTGGAAAAAGTAGGAGGAAGTAGAATCAAGGGCACAAGTTTAGAGGTTAATAGTGGCAAGGAAAAGGGCCATCTTGTCATCTGAAACTGAAGCAAGGGGGGATTTGAAGTATAGAATTGGAGAGCACCCACTCTTCTCCATCAAAACTGAGGCGAGGTCCTCAACTGATGGGAAGAGGGGTGGTGGTGCCCTAGGTGGTTTTTTGTTTTTGTTTTTGTTTTTTTAATTTAGTGAGGCAATTGGGGTTAAGTGACTTGCCCAGGGTCACACAGCTAGTAAGTGTTAAGTGTCTGAGGCCAGATTTGAACTCAGGTCCTCCTGACTCCAGGGCCAGTGCTCTATCCACTGCGCCACCTAGCTGCCCCCCTGGGTGGTTTTAAGAGAACAAAGATGATATGAAACATGCAGTAGCGGATGTGATGGAAAATCATTCGTTAAAAAAAGGATTATTTACAAATAACTGTCACAGTTATTTGTAAATAATCCTTTTTTAACGTTTGATTTATATGACTACATATCCAAGTTCAATTTCTAACTCAAAAAAGGGCTATACATATTGATGGCATCTAGCAATGATTTCCCTTTCAAAGGCCTGAACTAATATTTAAATTACAGAAGGAGCTCTGATAACGGCATTCTGGACTGCCCTCTATAAATTTGAAGATGGCCACGTAAATAATCGTTGTTTTGTTTCTGATTCCCCAACTGACAGGAGTGTGTGAAGTACCACCATGTTTGGCTAGCTCCTTTTCTTGTACTACTCAAGCCACAGAGATGCAGAATTCTTCCAAGGTCATAGTACAAGATACTGTCCATGCAGCCTAGATCCCATGTGATAAGTCACTCTTCCTAATTTATATTCTCCTAGAATTCAAGGGAGAAAAGAGTGACTTTCCCATCTCTCCCTCCCCACCCCCAGCTCATGCCTTCTCCTCTACAATTCCTTTGTATCCACTCTGCATGTATCTTGCATGTACCTATTTGCTTTCTTCATTAGAACGTAAACTCTTTGAAGGTAAGAAATGGATTCTGTTTTTCTTTGTATCCTCAGTTTTGAACACAGGTCCTAGTGCATAGTAAGGGCTTGATAAATGCTTATCAATTAGTTAATTTGTCAACTTGCTGCTGTTGCTGTGCTAATCTGCTCAAGTCCTACCTATAAGACTGAGATGGGGCAGCAAGGTGGCGCAGTGAATAAAGCACTCTTCCTGGAATCAGGAGGACCTGAGTTCAAATGCAGCCTCAGATATTGACACTTACTAGCTGTGTGACCCTGGGCAAGTCACTTAACCTTCACTGCTGCCCCCCCCAAAAAAAGATTAGCATTAATCAGATAGTGTTAACAGTAACCTTAGAAGTATGGTTAATGTTAAATCTTAAGAGCATTATTGAAGTCTCCCACTAAAGTCCCACCCTGTCATCTTTTGGGGTAAGTTTTTCTTTTGGTCTGATGCCTCTTCACGATACAGGTGTGATCCTGCATTCTTGAAGGCTATGTTAATGGAATGTAGGCCCTGTCAAGCCCCATTGAGCTGGAAAGGCATCCAAATACAAAGCTAGCTAACTTCATAGAGGTTCATCACCAGAAGTTTGGCTTAGAAATGAATGTTCTCACCATAGAAAGTAAGGAAACCATTTATTAAGGCATGTGCCACTGGAGGGAAGATTTAAACCAATACAAATTCCTAAATTAGTACCATTAAATCCCAGAAATTATTAACAAGGTATTACCCACACAGCCAATGAGCAGAAATCCAGGTTTGCTTTCTTAAGACTTGCGTACGTCCTCCAAATATTGACTTAGTTGGAAGTTTGGACTTTTAACATGTACATAAACACATTAAAGAATGTAATAACAAGACAGGATAAGCATGACATTCATTAATTAGGATTCTTTGGTAGTTCTATTGTGAAGGAGAATCATTTGTTAGCATAAATAAGATCTTATTCCTTGATTATGTGTTCATATGAAACTGTGAACATGTAAGCTATGCTTATGTAGTGCTTCAAAATGTAAATATATTAGTCGAAGTTTGAAAATATTAGCATCCTTTATATTGCCAATAGATAATACTGGAGAACTGTAGGAAGGCTGACAAGCCATTTGTGAAAGTTGGTGAGACAAGTGTAAACAAGACCTTTATTAAGTGAAAGCCCTTCCCATCAAAGGATGTAAAGAGACACACAAAAGCCACTGCTTGTATTAGCAGGGTTGCCGACGAAGACAAGATTATGTGTTGGTTGTTTTGATTTCCATGGATCAAGGCACTTAATTTTGCAGCTTTCTTATTGATGATTTTCCCCTTCATATAAATGCTCCCTCCACTCAAACTGGAAACGTCCAGTTTTCTCCCTGTGTACACATCTCTGCTCGGTCTGTTCCCTGTGTCCGGTATTTCCTTTTCCTACGTCTTTAAAACTCTACTTGTAGAAACCCTATCTATCATCTAAAACCCAACTCAAGTGCTGCCTCCTCCTCCACTAAGGTCCTCTTGATCTCCTTAGCTCCAACCATCCCCTACCATCCTCCCTGATGGTATATAGTGGGTACCCTTTCTATAGTACAGGAATTTGAGAATTGATTGGTATCCTGGGCTTTGGAGCTCAAAGACACTAGCCTCCTGTTCTTGATGCTGAGAGCAATGTGGGACCATCACAACCTTTGAGCCTGAGAGCAAAATTAAGTCACTCTTTGGAGTCCATAAGGAGATGTCCCATGTGTGGTACCGACGGACAAGAAGGCATGGTGACTTTAAGAGCTGAATAGCCCTAGCAGCAGTTGGGGTCAGGCTCTTTAAAAGCTACAGTTTGTTAAATATTATGGGTTTTTTGTTTTGTTTTGTCTGCAGGGCAATGAGGATTAAGTGACTTGCCCAGGGTCACACAAGCTAGTAAGTGTCAAGTGTCTGAGGCCGGATTTGAACTCAGGTCCTCCTAAATCCTAGGCTGATGCTTTATCTACTGCACAACCTAGCTGTCCCTGTTAAACCATTATGCCAGGAAAGCTTGACACTGGTTAATTACCTATAGATTTTACTTTCTAAAATGAGTCTCAACTAGTTTTCAACTGATCTAATTGAACCCTCTTCTAATTCTTCACAAGAAAAGGATGGAATGCTGTAACAAAGGTCTTGCTAAAACCTAGACATACAATAGTCACACCATCCCCCTCATCTATCATTTGAGTAATGCAGTCAAAGAAGGAAATGGGGTCCTTCTGGCATCACCGGCTCTTGCTGAAGCCTGGAGGGGGGCTGTCTGTAATCCTTGCTTCCATTTCCAGATGTACACCAACCGTTGCTCTAATGACCTGGTCTAGAATTCCCCAAAGCAAAGTCAAAGCTCACTGGCCTATAGGCTTCAGGCTCTGTTTGCTTCCCTTTTTTTTTGAAAACCAGGACAAAATATTACTAAAGAGGTGTGAGTTGGTGAACCATTATTGACTCTTTTTAGGATCCAGTTGTTTAACATTCTAAAGTCTCCTATCAGTAGTACTTGTGAGCCTACAATAGCTTTCCATATTTTCTAGAATAGCATGAAAATCTTTGCTAGATACACACAACGTTCCCCAGACTTGTCAGTCTGGCAAGGTAGTAGTAGGGAAAGAGCAGCTTTGTCAAAAAGGGAAACGAAGTTAACTCGGCGTGTTCTTGATAAAGCAGTGCTGGCTGGCTCTGGGAGGTCACTGATTTCTCTTCTAGATGTTCACTGACCTTTAATAATCATTCAAAACTATGCCTGGTAGAATCAGCGTCAAGTTCACTGAACTGTAGTTTGCAGACTCCATTTTCTTCCCTTTTTAAAAATCAGGACAACTTCGGTCCTTTTTTGCAGCCTTTCCCACATTGTCTGCAGTTTTCCAAAGATCCCTGGAAGGTTCTCGCCAATCACATCTGTTGATTCCCTCAGTATCCCAGCCTGTAGCACATCTGGGTCTGGTGAATTGAACTCGTCGAGGGAAACTGGGCTACGAGGCTTCTTGTGTCAGAGGCTGCAAGGTGGTGACATCGTGCACAGAGCCCTGGGTTTGGAGTCAGGGAGCCCTGAATTCAAATGTGGCCTCTGGTGCTTACTAGCTGTGGGACCCTTAACCTCTGTCTGCCTCAGTTTCTGCATCTATAAAGTGGGAACAATGATAGCACCTGTATGTATGGCTAAAAACCACTTTTTATTCCTCTTAATATTCATCATCAGTCTTGGCTTAGAAGGAGACTTAGCAGGAGATAGTAACAGTTCCTACTTCCCCAGGGTAGTTATGAAGATCAAACGAGATAATACAAGTAAGGTGCTCTGCAAACCTATAAAGCATCACACACGTGCCAGCTACTGTTACTGTTATTATTATTATTATTATTATTATTACTGTTGTTCTTATTTCATCCAAATTTCTTTCTTGTTTGTTTGGTTGGTTTTTTGATGAGGCAATTGGGGTTAAGTGACTTGCCCAGGTTTACACAGCTAGTAAGTGTCAAATGTCTGAGGCCGGATTTGAACTTAGTTCCTCCTGAATCGAGGGCTGGTGCTCTATCCACTGCACCACCTAGCTGTCCCCCAAATTTCATTCTTGACAGCTTTTCTTTCTTCCTCAGCTTCCCTGGAGAATATTACTTTATGAGATTCTATCTTGCCTTTGTCTGAACTCTTTGAAATCGACTTTCTAAAAATCCAACTCACATTTAAAAAAAAATCTCCTATCTTCCTCTAATCAAGCAAATTATATGTTATATCCTAAGCATTTGTAAAAGTATGTAATGTAAAACTTGAAACAGGAGATGAAAACCTTTGATGACCTGGGTCTAATCTATTTCTCAATCCTATTTTTTTAAAATTAGGGACTCTTTATTCTTCTTGTCTCCATAAGGGAGAACAGAGAAGAGGGGGCAAAGTTTCCAGGAAGATGGCTTTCATCCCAACATGTGAGAAAGCTTTCTAACAATCAAAGTTATCCCAGCATAGAGATCATTGCCTTTGCACTGCATCATTACATTGCTTTGCAGACAGTGGGTCGCTATCACAGGCTGTATTTGAGGAAAGGCTGGATGGTCACTTTTCTGGGATGCTCTCAAGGTGATTAATACTTCCTACAAAAGTTGTCCAAGGGTAACACTTATGTCTCTTCCAACACCATGACTCCATATAATGTTCTTGGTAAAGACATTATAGAATCTGCTGCAATTTGCAGAGTCAAAGCAGCCATTTTTTTAGGGGGGTAAATGACCAAGACTTATGAATTCAGATAGCTCTTTTGAATTTGACAAGAATGAAAGGCTAGAGAGAGGTAGCAAAAGGTTGCTGCAAGTGAGGGGAAAAGGGGCCCCCTGTTGTTTCATCTTTCCTTTTTAGTTATAATTTCCATTCCCAGATTTTTAATAAATATAAAATGATATTTTCTGAATCATCCAAATACAGGTGTGTCCCCTTTCCACTCTTTAGTAAAGCCCAAAGGGCTGACCAAGACTGCTCATCTGTGAACAGCGATTTAAGCTTGTCAACAAGTCACCGCACAGATACCCAATTGGAGAGAACATTGAGGCTGGCATCTTACCTTCCCAGGCTTCACGTCTCAACAACCTTCTAATGCAGGGAAAACCTCATGCCCCAGCTTGGAATAAGACAAAGAGAAGCCAGCATCAGTTCACTTCCTGACAAAAGAAGTTTAAGCATTAGAGCTGGACAAGTCACAGTTCTCACTGCACGCTTTTCCTGTAGTGGAAACAAGCATTAAGTGTGAGACCGTGGAAGATTCTGCCCTCCCCTTTCAAAGACCAGAGTGGAGCAGTGTAGCCCTGAGGTTGGTTAGTGACTGTCTAAATTGGAAGCCAATCGCCAGATGCAAAAGCAGATGCTGATTAAGCCTCTTGGTTTGCAGGCAGAGAAAGAAGATGGATCCCCTGAAGTGTGGTTCTTTCTGATCCTACTCTATTACTTGAACATAGAGACCAGTGGCTCCAGATTTACCCCCAGAACTCTAAGACACACCAGTCAAACCCATAAGCCTGAGACTCGGTGGATGGATGAGCAGCCAGTGTTTGGTCTTCATTGTTCTTCACAATATCAGGCTATTATTACAACATAGTTGGGGAATAGAATGTCGATATGGGCAAAATACAAAACCTTCTTCAAGTTCCATCTTCACCGAGGCTTGTTCTAATTAAGCATAACCTGAGAAGAGAGGATATGTGCTATCACACCTCACAGCTAAATGGAGAGTTAGCTTGCGAGGTGTGTCATTGAAACTATCACAGCCTTCAAGACTGAAACATTTTTATGACAAGGAAAAAGTAAAGATCTGTTTGAGTTCTGCTGTTTTCATCCTCAGAATCACTACAGATCATGCCAAAGAAACAAAGCCCATACAACAGAATCCAAAATTCCAAGTACATCAAGTGACATCCTTCAACCTACTTGACCTCATGCCAAGATTCTGAACTTTGGACTTTCCCTTCAACCTCAGTATCTGGTCTCCATTTAAAGTCACGAACCTATAACTTAACTGGCAAAGAAGGGGGAGTCAAGATGGCTTCCTGTCCCTCTCATCCTGCAACCCCCAAGAGAGACAGTGCTGTGATTCTCAGCAAGGAAGGAAAACATCCTCCAAGGGAACCTGGCAGCTACTCCTTTTGGAAGCAAGTTTAAAAAGACATATATTGAGGGTTTCCCAAAGTATCTGCCAAATCCAGTTAAAGAACAAAACTGAACTAGAGCGAAACAAGAATCACACTCAAACGCTGGATCAAGCTGTTGAGTGCAAAATGAATTCTTTACCATTGAATTCTCCAGGTTTTAATCATGCTAATACCCAGAATTAACTTCAAAAGAGGATACATCCTCTTTAATTATAACAGCATGGTTTAACTCAAAGCAGGTTAGTACAGTCATTTTGGGGGAAATGATCTCAAATAATTGGAAGGATCCATGTTCTAACCAGTAAGGGTACTTCCCTGACTGGTACAATTCACAACTAATGGTATCTTCTCATTCAGGAATAGTAGTATCTCTGTGTTTCCATAAATCTTCCATAGACAATCACTGGAGGCCCTCCTCTGATTCTTTTAATATTTTATAGGTACCACTACAAAACTCAGGCTGGCTATTAACCTCACTCCACAAACATCTGTGGTCCAGATTACAACACATAGCTGAACAGGAGCCCATGGCCCTAGCCTAGCAACACATCCATCTACCATCCATATACAAGTGCTCCAGGTGGACAATGATCATAGCATGATAGGATGAGATCTGGAAGGGGTCTTAGAGCCCATCAAGTCCAACCCCCTCATTTTACAGATGGGGAAAGTGAGAGTTAGAAAGACTTGCCTAAGTTCCCACAGCCAGTGTCCGAAGTGGAATCTAGAACAAGGTTTTCTTGATTTCAAGTCCAGGGCTCTCTCTCTACTCACTAAACCACACAGATCTTTGATTCAATTGACCAAGTCCAGAATTGAATGTAAGGAAGAAGATGAGAGGATCCACCTGCCTTCTACTTTAGAAATTGCACGGACCAAATTCTTATTCTCCTTAATAAATGCTTAAAAGCCTAAAAAAAAAAAAAAAAGAAAAAATAAATTGCACGGCCCTTTGGCTGCTTCCACAAAAGAACCCCACTATGACATTTTTTTCTCTTGTTTTTTCTTTTTCTTTTTCTATTTTTCTATTTTTTTTTAGGAACAAACATTTATTTTATTTTTTTCCAGTTACATGTAAGGGTAGTTTTCAACATTCATTTTCATAAGATTTAGAGTTCCAATTTTTTCTCCCTCCCTCCCTTTCCTCCCACCTCCACAAGATCGCAATCAGGTTATATATGTACAATCCACAAGTGCTCTTTTTATCAGTTCTTTCTATAGGGGTGCATAGTAAGCTTCCTCATTAGTTCCTTGGGATTGTCTTGGATCATTGCATTGCTGAGAGTAGTTAAGTCATTCACAATTGCTTATTGAACAATACTGCTGTCACTATGCACAATGTCCTCTCAGCTCTGCTCACTTCACTATACATCAATGTTCATTAGTCTTTCCAGGTTTTCCTGGGATCATCCTGTTTGTCATTTCCTATAGCACAAGATCATTCCACCACAATCATATAGCACAGATTTTTCCATCATTCCTCAATTGATGGACATTCCCTTGATTCTCAATTCTTAGCCTCCACCAAGGGTTGCTATAAATATTTTTTGTACAATTTTCCCCCTTTTCTCTTTTTCATGATTATTATTGTTAACTGTTTCCCTTCCATCCTATTCCCTTTCCCATAGACATTTTAACACCAACATTCTCTGGATGATGTTTTCTCTGCAGCTGGAGTTTTAAGCCACCAGAAAGCTACTGTCATCGAGACTTGTGATTCCACTTTGGTTTGAAATGGGCCATCCCAGATGAGCTCCTAGATTATTTATATATGTGACTTCAAATTTGGATTGACACTCTATCAACATATTGTGACAAGCCTTGGTCAGTGTTTTCTTGAGATGGATAGCAGCAGCAGACAGCCATGAGTCCATTATTTATTGCATCTCAAGGAAGTTAAGCATGGAAGGATATCCTCTCCTCTAGGTGCTTTTTGGCTGAAGCCAAGGTGACAACTCTAGAAGGGAAGAGTGTGACATGGTCACTGAGCTGCATGAACCTGTAGCAGAAAGTTGATGTTTCTCCTTCAGGGTGTGCCATCCGTGACCTTAAATTCTGGAGCTTCAGGCCACTCCTCCCTAACCTGCTTGTCTTTCAATGACTGGCAGCAGGAACAACTTCATGCAGCAAGTCTATGAAAACTAACAAAGGTCAAGGAATGAATGTGACTTCAGAGAACTCAAGCTTTGCTCCTGAGAGGACATCTATCACTGGTGAGAAAGTGAGAAAAGCTAAAGACATGTGGCAGGGTACTCTATCAGACCATACTAAGGTATAAGGAAGCAACTGGTACTGGGCAAGGCATATTCATGAAAGAAGTACATGATAAATCAGACGCTTTGGCCAAGAGAGCTCTGCAGAACTGGTCATACCTTTTTACTCTCTCAAAATGGCAATGGACATCTGTAGGAAATGGAAGACTTGTGCCCAATGGGTTCAAAGAAAGTACTACTGACTCACATTGCTTATCTGAAGAGATTAGGCACTAACAGGCTTTTAGCTCTGAAAGGAGATAAGAACAAGACCAACATCCTGGTGGGGACACGTTATTTCATCCAGTATACACAGGTCTAACCAGGCTGGAGCCAGAGAGTTTCCTTTGTTTCTAAGGTCATGGAAAAAAGTCTTTCTCTGAGTGGCTTCTCTGACAAGGCCCACTCTGGCCAAGATCAAGGTTTTAAGAGCATACCCCTCCTCAAGGAGGTGAGGGTCTTGGCAGGGATTACTGAGTCCAGAACCATGCCTTGCCATCCTTGGGGAGAGTGCTAGCCAGAGCATTGTGGCCACACACTATCCAGCATCTTGGCACCCTAAGGAATGAACAGGAGGCTCAGTGGAGCCAACATCTGGGATTTCTACTATATGTGGTATCACATGACGAATTTGCCTTCTTTTACTGGTCAAACGTCTCTAAAAACATGATGCTGCTTTTGTGCACCTCTTCACTGATCATGTATTTCAGCCTACTCAGGCTGCCATATACCCTTGACTTTGGGTGACCCTACACTTCAGTTCTCTGGAGACTGTAGGATTTTGTGACTTGGGTCCATGAAGTATCACTGTAAGAATACTGTTTAAAAAGATGGGCCTTTGTTTGGGGGAGAAGGTTTGGGGATTGTTGAAAGAGCTCTGTAATTTCAAACACAATCCAGCTTACTTTTTTTCTCCTGTTCAATTCTGGATTCAACTCATTTCCCATATATAGTTCCATAGATAAATTAGATAGATAGCCAAAGACAGGGACAGAGATCGATAGAGATAGATATAGACAGGGATAGATGTATAGATAGATGAATAGATTAAGAAAGAAAAAAACCAAAGTGGGAAAGAAGTCTATGAGTAACATATATCAAATTTTACTATGAAGGAAGAATTAATAAAACAATTTTGTATGAGATGGAAGAAGGGAGGGAGGGGGAAAGAGACAGAGACAGAGAGAAGGAAAGAGAGATGGTGATAGACCAACACTATGAGTTGACTATCTATACTGGAGCCAGCTCAGATTCACTCCCCAAAGCCAACCATTAAATTTTCAGTGTGAACAATAATGCAATAAAGAGTACGAGGCTGTGCTAGGATCAGGGCTGGATGTGCTAGAGCCAGCTCCATCCAGCATCTCTCTGAGAATCAATCGTTAAATGTTCAGTTTGAGTATTTTCCTCCTTGAAAATCAGCAAATGCTACAAATCAGGGTCTGATTGATTGTTCTGTGGATGCCTGCTTAAGAAAGTGATGGGAAAAAGTTAATAAAGCAGATTAACCTTAAAGGTGTGCCAGGTGTGCATTTTTTTTTCCTCCCGGGAGCTGCTTTTTAAGCATTTCCTAGCACCCTCCTGGCTAAAATACATCAGGGTGGCAAAAGGCCCTGAACAGAATGATGAAAGAGTGTGAAAGACAAGCTTGGCCCACTTCACAATTTGGCTTAGGATTGGTCCTTATCATTCCTGTAATATAACCAGGCCAGGCCTGCTGCAACACCAGCAAAATCACCAGGAAATCTTGGTTTTATGCTCAACGGCTTAACTTGCACCCTTTAAGAAGTTTTCTAATGGCTTAATGCTTTTCAAGTATACATCTGGGTTAACTTGTAATTAAGCATTATGGAATTTTTTTCAAATCACATTACTGTATTTAATCAGGGCCAGGTTTTTGCTTGAATTTAAAAAGAGCTAGTTGCTAATCAGATATTGAACCAGCACGTCAGCCAATGAAATTCAGAGAAAATCCCACTGGGCCTTTACAGCTAGACTATTATGAAACACATCTCTGTGATTACATAAAATCTTAGATCCCTAATATAAAGTTGGGGGTAAAGTGATTGTTCTCTTGTAATCAGGCCAAATTTTGTAATAGTTTTTCAGTCCAGTTCCACACGTGTCTCTGCCATGCTTTTTATCATCCTCTCAATTTTGGGGGAAAGCTCTGTGTGTGTGTGTGTGTGTGTGTGTGTGTGTGTGTGTGTGTGTTTCTCTCTCCTTCCAGTGACTGTTTAAGCCTATTTCTTTGTGAGGTTAATAGAAATTTCTGCTAACAGACAAAGAGTAATGATCACAATTTGCTCTACTATTTACTGGTTTACTGTTTGTTTAATTCTAGATTATAAAATCTTGGAAGTGGGGCCCTTTTCATATTTTACATATGCCCCAATTTACACTAAGTAGATGTGGCCATTTTTTGTCAAATGAAAAATGAGTAATAAATCCTTGTATGTGTAAAAGAAAGAAGAAAATTTGAGAGATAGCATATAATTGAGGAAAATCCAACCTGGCCTATTTGAAAATGGAAAATGGGTAAAAGAACAGAATCGACATCACTATTAACATTTACTAAAGAAGTTTAACAGATACATGTCAGTCTAAGAAAACAAAGAGTTCAAAAACCACCTCAGCCAGCAAGAGATAGAAAGAGAAATTCCATTTAAAGTAATGGTAGACAATATAAAATACTTGGGAGTCTTTTCCAAGACAAAACCAGGAACTCTATGAACACAATTACAAAAAACTTTTCACACAAATAAAATCAGATGTAAATAATTGGAAAAATATCAATTGCTCATGGATAGGCCAAGCTAATATAATAAAAATGACAATTCTACCTAAATTAATTTACTTATTCAGTGCCATACCAATCAGACTACCTAAAAATTATTTTATAGAGCTAGAAAAAATAATAACAAAATTCATATGGAAAAACAAAAGGTCAAGAATATCAAGGGAAATAATGAAAAAAATGCACAGGAAGGTGGGTTAGATGTACCAAATCTGAAGCTTTACTATAAAGCGGCAGTCATCAAAACTATTTGGTACTGGCTAAGAAATAGAGTGAAGGATCAATGGAATAAGCTAGGCACAGAAGACTCAGTAGTAAATTACTTTAGTAATGTACTGTTTGATAAACCCAAAGACTCCAGTTTCTGGGATAGGAACTCAGTATTTGACAAAAACTGCTGGGAAAACTGGAAGATAGTATGGCAGAAATTAGGCATAGACCAACATCTTATACCTTATACTAAAATAAGGTCAAAATGGGTATATGATTTAGACCTAAAAGGTGATACCATAGGTAAATTAGGAGAGGAAGGAATAGTTTACCTTTCAGATCTTTGGAAAGGAGAACAGATTATGACCAGACAAGAGATAATGTTATGAAATGCAAAATGGATGATTTTGGTTATATTAAATTAAAAAGTTTTGTACAAACAGAAGCAATGCATCCAAAATTAGAAGGGAGGCAGAAAGCTGGGGAACAATTTTTATGGCCAGTAATTCTGATAAAGGCCTCATTTCTAAAATGTATCAGGAACTAAATCAAATTTATAAGAATCCAAGTCATTCCACAATTGAGAAGTGGTCAAAGGATATGAACAGGCAGTTTTCTGATGAAGAAATCAAAGCTATCTATTGCCATATGAAAAAAATGCTCTAAATCACTATTGATTAGAGAAATGCAAATTAAAACAACTCTGAGGTACCACCTGACACCTATCAGATTGGCTAATATGACAAAAAAGGAAAATAATAAATATTGGAGAAGCTGTGGAAAAATTGGAATACTAATGCATTGTTGGTGGAGCTGTGAACTGATCTAACCATTCTGGAGAGCAATTTGGAATTATGCCCAAAGGGCTATAAAGCTGTGCATATACCCTTTGACCCAGAAATACCACTTTTGGGTCTTTTTCCCAAAGAGATCATAAAAAAGGGAAAAGAACCCACATGTACAAAAATATTTATAGCTGCTCTTTTTGTGGTGGCAGGGAATTGGAAATTGAGGGGCTGCCCATCAATTGGGGAATGGCTGAACAAGTTGTGGTATATGAATGTGATGGAATTCTATTGTGCTGTAAGAAACGATGAGCAGGAGGAGTTCAGAGAAACCTGGAAGGACTTGCATGAACTGATGATGAGTGAGATAAGCAGAACCAGAAGAACATTGTACACAGTATCATCAACATTATGTGTTGATCAACTGTGATAGACTTGATTCTTCTCATCAATACAACGGTACTAGAAAGTTCCAAAGGACTCATGATGGAAAAGGCTTTCCAAATCCAGAAAAAAAAGAACTGTGGAATATGGATGCAGACTGAACCATATTATTTCTTTTTTTTGCTGCTGTTGTTTTTCTTTTTTGAGGTTTTTCCTTTTTTCTCTGATTTCTTCTCTTATAACATGACTAATGCAGAAATATGTTTAATGTTATTGTACATATAGAACCTATATCAGATTACCTGCTGTCTTGGGGAGGGAAAGAGAAAAATTTGAAATTAGAAATCTTATAGAAACAAATGTTGAAAACTCTACATGTAACTGGAAAATAAAGTCTTTTATAATAAAAAAAGCTACTTGGAATCTAGCAAGGGAAAAAGACCCAAACACAGATAACTACAGCAGACCATCTGATAATCTTACGCTTTAAATTCTGGAAAGAAAAAAGACACACAGCACTGTGTAACAGACTGGCCTGATTAATAAGACATTAGTAGAGGCAGCTCATTTGCCAGCAGGTTGGCCATGAGACAAATTCTTTGGTCACCACCATCCATAAAACAAAGACAAGTTTGAGGAGTTTCTTATCTCTTGGCACTCATAATCAACGTGAACACAAGCTGAAAGGCTGACACTTATACTCCTAGATCTGTTGCAAGTTTTATGAACAACCTTCAAACCAACCTGAAGAGACTTTGTTCCTCTCCCACCTGCATTCCTGATTCTCCCTGACACAAGTCAGTCTGGACTTTGGATCCTGCCCTGAACTTCACTCATTGAAGGTACCCTCTGCCCTCCTGGCCTCTCCCTCTGACTGACTCCTCCTGGACCCTCAATTTTAGGGTGGACACCCAAGCCAACCATGTCTTCATTCCTCTTCTGGGCTTTCTCTAAAATGCCACATATAACACAGCAACACCCTGTTCTAATAACTAGCTCGTTTTAAGCCAAGGGGACAATAAATGTCCCCTAAGCTTTCCTTCTCTTCAGCTTGAAGGAATTTTATTTTAGATGAAAAGTTCTGAGTTCATTCACAATCACTTTGAGCCTCCAGTTAGGAAAAATTGTCGAGTTCTCTTTACATTTATGTCTGTCTCAAGTTAACCCCTGGTCTCTTGGTGGTTGAGGCAAAATTCAGTTTACTTGAAACATTTGGGTAACAAAACAGCAGATAATATTACAGGGTCTGCGAATGTCCAGGCAACAAGAGAGAGGTTGGAGAAAGAGGCCTTCCCTTCCTTGGGGCTGGATTCTCTTGTCTGTGAGGCCCGGGGGGGTGCCAAGGACTCTCCTTGATATCTACCTTCTTCTGAGCCACAGCTCAGTCTTCTCTTTGTTCCAACCTCATGAATCAAGATGCTCGGGAGTTCTTCTTTCCTGATTCTGAGACAGCTTTTCCCTTTTATACAAAGTCCTCGGGGTATGATCCAGGCTCTCACATGATGGCTTTGACTGATCCAATAACATATACAGGATCTGTCTGAACTCAGTTTGAATTAGGAAAATTCCTATTTCTACCATTTTAAATCTAAGATTTTCCTAAATAATTTTCTATTCATTATGAGTATATTAGCGCTATGGGACATTACTTGGAGACATAGGAGATGGCTTATTCAAAGATGAAAATTAGTGAAATCAATTCTGACATTTCTTGAAGAGTCGCTGATATTGATTATTGAGAACCCAATGTGATCCACCCAACCATGTAAAAACCACGGCTCCATCTCCTATAGCAAATTCCAAGGCATCAAGGAGTGGGGCAGGAGGACAAAACCTGTTGGTCAGCAAAGAAGGAAGTGAACTTTCTCTTCAGTTGTCTGTAAGGTGCTCGGTTCTTTTTCGGAAGCTAAGGCTGCATTGGGGTGAATCCTGACTTCAGCTGGCGAAGTCTCTCCTCATCCATCTCCTGAAATGGCCATCTCAGAGCTTGTTTGCATCTACTCTGCTCTCATCCTTCACGACGATGAGGTTACAGTCACGGAGGATAAAATGAATGCCCTCATTAAAGCAGCAGGTGTAAATGTTGAACCGTTCTGGCCTGGATTATTTGCAAAGGCCCTGAACAATATAAACATTGCAAGTCTCATCTGCAATGTGGGAGTTGGTGGACCTGCCCCAGCAGCTGGTGGTGCTGCTCCTGCTAGCACAGCTGCCCCAGCTGAGGAGAAGAAGAAAGAGGAAGCAAAAAAAGAAGAGTCCAAGAAGTCTGATGATGACATGGGCTTTGGTCTGTTTGACTAAATATATTTTTTGAAACATTAAATAAAAAGCTGTACTTAAAAAAAGAAGGAAGTGAATGTGTGTGTATACACATATATCTACACACATATATAAATACACAGTATTTGTATACATACATCTATTCATAGTTTAACGTATATCACTATTTAATGTTTGGTGTATTGTATCATTATAGAAAGTATTCTTTAGAATAATTGTACTCAAAGGATAATTGTTAACTGGCTTACCCAGCTTATTAATTTCAAACATTCTTTTGAGGACTCCAGGAATGTGTGGGGAGTATTTATCTACATCATATCTGGTTATTTTAGACCAATTTGGGCAGAATACACCGAATGATTCTTAATGAAGGTCAAAAGTTCTGACTCAGTTATGCAGGAGAATAACTTAACCCTTGGATAGAACACACAAACCACTTGAAAAGGAAGATAGAATTCGAGTTTTATACCACTGACACTTAATGTTTGTATGATTCTAGGATTCTAAATACTCTCTATTAAGAAAATAATGATAGGGGGCAGCTAGATGAAGCAGTGGATAGAGCACCGGCCCTGTAGTCAGGAGGACCTGAGTTCAAATCTGGCCTCAGACACTTGACACTAGCTGTGTGACCCTGGGCAAGTCACTTAACCCTCATTGCCCTGCAAAGAATACAATGATAATAATAACTTCCCTATTACTATTGAGGGTACCATTATCTTTCCAGTGACCCAGCTTTGCAGCCTTGGCATCATCCCTGGCTCCTCACTCTTACTCACTCCATGTTACCCAGCAGTTGCCAAATCTGGTCATTTCTTTCTCTGCAGCATTTCTCACACATGTCCCATTCTCTCCACTCACACAGCCACCTCTGTAGTTCATGGTCTTATTACTTGTCACCTGGACTAGTAAAATAGCCTTCTAATTTGTCCCCCTGCCTCAAGTTCTAATTTGTCCCCCTGCCTCAAGTCTCTCATTCCTCAACAGAGCTGCTGAGGTGATTTTCCAAAGGCTAGATCTGACCATGTTGCCTCGTACAACGACATTGCCTCCATGTTATGTCTGATCAAGTATAAACTCCTGACGGGCGATTAAAGCTCTTCCCAAGCTGCTCCTTTCCATCTTTCCAGTCTTAACAAATTCCTCCCCTCTATGCATTTTATTGTCAGCCACACTGGTCTAATTACTGTGACATCCCATCTCTGTGCTTCTGGCTCTTCCTCATGCCTGGAATGCTGTCTTTCCCAACCTTTGATGTTTAGAACCCCTGGCTTCCTTTTATTTTATTTTATTTTGCAGGGCAGTGAGAGTTAAGTGACTTGCCCAAGGTCACACAGCTAGTATACGTCACGTATCTGAATCTGGATTTGAACTCAGGTCCTCCTGAATCCAGGGCCGGTGCTTTATCCACTGTGCCACCTAGCTGCCCCTCTGGCTTCCTTTAAAACCCAGCTCAAGCCCCATCTCTGGGAGGAGACCTTTCCCCATCTCTCTGGCCACTTGTGCCCTTCTTCATAAGGCCTCCTTCCAACCTGTTCAGAGCTCATGAAAACACAAGGCTCATCCCCACAAGGCAGCTTCTGTAGAAATAACACGTTCATCAAAAAGAAGATTAATAGATGTTCCCATAGTGTGTGATAAATAGGTTGAAAATGTGGAGAAATACATTTGGGATAGATAGACCTCATTTCAAAAGCCACGGTAAAGGCTGACAACAGCTCTACAGCAGTGGGTTGGTTGAACAAGGCCCCAAATTGCTTCTTTCTAGATAGAGCCTATGCAATAGCTAGCTAAAAGCCAAGCAGAAAAGACACTTTGCAGGTGATGTCATCATTAACAGAACCAACAATACATTTACAAAAGAACATCAGACAAATGGCTGAGTCATGGGGATTTATTTGTAGAAATAGAGGAGTGTATGATTTCTTTTCAGGGGCAGGTCATTGCCACCAGAAATTACAGAAAAGAGTCATCCCCAAAGGCACCCAGCCTCATTGATTATTGTACATCGGGGAATGACGTGGTAGAACATACTACTACATGTTGCAGAAATTTAGTGCCTACTAGATACCTTGGAAGACACCATCAGGTGGCTGGAATTATCCACTCTAAACTTACTTACTTTATTTATTTTTTTGCAGGGCAATGAGGGTTAAGTGACTTGCCCAGGGTCTCACAGCTAGTTAAGTGTCAAGTGTCTGAGGCTGGATTTGAACTCAGGTCCTTCTGAATCCAAGGCCAGTGCTTTATCCACTGCGCCACCTAGCTGCCCCTCTTTACTGTCCTTTATAAACCAGTAGGTGCCACATCTAAATACTACAAATACAAACCCCAAACATCCTTGAAGATTCAACAAACAAAACATCATTAGCTCACGATAGCCAGAAACTTAGATAAGTTAAATGACGTGGCAAATACCTCACAGCTTATAATTATCAGAGGCAATATTAGAACCTGGGTCTTCTGGAATATAAGTCTAGTACTCTATCCACCATTCTATTCAGACGAAGCAGCTAGGTGGTACCATGGATAGAGCACTCATAGACCTCTAGCCTCAGATGCTTTCTAGTTGTATGAGCTTAGGCAAGTCACTTAACCTCTGCCTTAGTTTCCTCAACTGTAAAATGGGGGTCATTCTAGCACTAGCTTCCCATGATCACCATAGGATCAAATGAGATATGTGGGAAAAAATAGAAGCACACAAGGTTAAGTGACTTGCCCAGGGACACACGGCTAGTAAATGTCTGAGGTCAGATTTGAATTCACAAAGATGAGTCTTCTTGACCCCAATCAGCCCAGTGCTCTATCTTTCCTTCCTGTCATGTAATGCAGTGATGGAATCTATCACCCCTGTTCTTCACAGTTATCCAATGGTTACATGCTGCAACCTGCTCATACCCACCATGCACCTCTCCACTGCCTTCTGTGAGATGCTCATTTTAACTCTTCAGAAGCTGTCCCCACATCTCACTAATATATAGCAGCACTGGTGACTTCTCTCTCAATTGGCTCGGCCCCCACTGGGCAGAGCTTACGGGATGGAAAAGATCCTGATAGCCAGATGAGAATGTTTATTGTCTCTGTCCTCTTATGTCAGTATCACAATCTGTTGTCTGGCTTCCTCCATCCCAGCCTGTCTTCATGCAATCAACAAACAGACAGGAATCACAAAGAAGTTATGACTCATCAGAGCTTTATGTTGTGAGCAGGCTCTTTAGGCTTGCTCTCCCAAGTCAGGTCAGTTACACCCCCCCTTTACGGATCTAGGAGTAACCCTTAGGGGTCTAAGTATCTTTTCCCTACTGCCATTGGTTTGAGACCCTATCCCAGCTGTGTTCCTACCAATGGTAGGTGATAGTCACCAATTAGCACCAATTAGCTTTTACCAGGCAATATTTACTTCAAAGATATTATAAAAAGGGGGCAGCTAGGTGGTGCAGTGGATAAAACACTGGCCCTTGATTTAGAAGGACCTGAGTTCAAATCTGGTCTCAGACACTTGACACATTCTAGCTGTGTGACCCTGGGCAAGTCACTTAACCCTCACTGCCCCGGAAAAAAAAAAGTGAAGAAGATGAATAGGAAAGGGGTCGTATGGTATTGTCAAGGATGCAGTGGTGGCTGACCTGATATAGCAGATATAGCAATGTGTAGTGTCCAATGCACAGCACTTTCTGTACAGACACATATATCACCAGGGAGCAGACATATGAACATGAAGGGAACGCCACCCCTGTAGCCAGATTCTACCGAGCTGCGGTGTTTTGCCCCAAGATCTTACCCAGTCCTCTTTATCTCCTTTCTTCCACCATCATTATCTCTATAGTCACGGTGTACCTATAAAGGGCCAGTTTAAGGAATACCAGCCAAGAAGCCGAACCTCTCTCTGCTTTTTTCCTACTGTCTACGGGCAGCCAGAGAGTGGGAGAGGCCGATGCCCTCACTGAGGTCATTGGCGGCAGCAGCTGTTGCCTTCCCACCCTCATGCTGATCTCATCTGCCTCCCTGATTGTGGTAATGACTACATTATTCTAATTCTGAATCTTTCTTGAGGGGATTGGCCAAATGGTTTTCATCAATATTTCTCTACCTCTCCAAGAAGCCTCAATTAAAGTAGCTGCTAAAAATAAACCGAAACACTTACTAGAATGAGAGTAGTTAAGAATAAAGAGACACTTAAATTGAGAGAATCAAAGGGCTGGGAGAAATCTTAGGAAGTCACTCTGCCTTTGTAGAGTAATTAAACCGTTCTGGGCAGATGCGCTTCTCTCCTATTTTTAATAAAGCCTTCAAAGAAGGAGGTTAGACAACTTCCTCCATGAGATTTCACTTAACAACCCCCTTAAGTACTTTTTAATATCAAACCTAAGGAGATGCAATTAAAATTCTTTGTAGTTCTATCTTTTTAAAAAAGAAATACAGGACACTATTATCCATAGGATAGACCCTAAACTATTATTGAGATAATGATGAGATGATTTCTCTGCTTCCCCCCCCCTCTAGTCTAAATAATGCCACTTTCTTTAACTATTCATGTTTTACTTTTTAAAAAAAAGTTTTTATTATAATCTTCTGGACCCACACCAAAGCCTCTAGAGCTCCCCTGAGTAGAGGAACGTAAACCTAAACAGAATATTTGCGAGTAAGCACTTGTCTGCCGCCAATATAACAAACCTGGGGGTGCTCTGCTGCTATCATCTTATTTATACTCTGCTGTATTTCATTCGCCTTTTTTTAAACAACAGTGTTACATCGCTGAATCATATTATCTAGTCAACAATAAGTCTTAAACCTGTTTCTACAACATTTGCAGAAAGCCCTTCCATATTTTGTAGTTTGTGCCTCCCTCCATTCCTTGAAAAAGTAAATTCCCAAAGAAAAGTCTATTGTTTAAAAACACATTAGTTTTTGAGGCACCAGCCTGCTTTCCACATTGCTGACAATCAGAGATGCAGTTACTTTTCCCCTCAATTCATTTTCTTTCTGAAAGACTTTCTTTCTGTATTGATAAATAGTGACCACCAGAGGGCACTTGCACTGATGAATACTAAACATATGGGAAAATTACTCACTCTGGGCTTGTCTGCACTGCTGAATTCTCTCATGGGAAAATCATGAATGCCCAAAATAGTGTGGCTTTTGGAAACTGCCAAAATCTACAGAGATTTCACTGTAACTGATGATAAAACAATTTGATAGTACTGGTAATTTTCCACCACCAGTTTTCAAAGAGCATGTGATAACAAAGTGGAAATAATTGTGATTTCCCCCCTCCAAAAAAAACCCCAACCCATTCTGTTCTAAAGAAATACCATAAGTAACCCCTTGTACTTTTCCTTCTTGGCCTTTGTTTTGTTACTAGAAATGAGAGTTCCCATGTTCATGGTGCTTCATGATTTGCTGAAAGTTTTCTTATCATAACCCTTTTAGGCAAGTACTGAAAGTATTGCTATCCCTGTTTTACAGATGAAGAAACTAAGGTTCAAAGGAGTGAAACAACTTGGCCAAGGTCGCAAAAGCTAGTAAATATCAGAGCTGGGATTTGAACTCAGGCCCCCTGATGCCTGATGCCAAATGTGCCAAAGAGAAAGAGCTTTGGATTTGAACTCAGGCCCCCTGATTTCAAATCCAAAGCTCTTTCTCTTTGGCACATTTGGCATAGCAGAACACTGAACTTAAGTCAAAAAGACCTGGTTTCAAGTCCTCCCCAAGATACTCACTAACTATATGATCCTGGGCAGTCACTTAACCCTGTGGTTCAGTCACCTCATCTTTCAAATGGTTATAATAACATCTACCCCCACAGGATTGTTGTGAGGATCAAATAAGATAATGTTTAGGGTGCAAACTTTCAATTAGTATCTAAATGCCCATTATTATTCCTAGTCACATTTCCAACTGTTCAAGTTGCTTTTAAAAAAGTGTTACAAAATGCACTCCAAAAATACCTTTCACTCACCTACAAAATGGGCTGGGAACTGTGGGTATCACATAACAAATCCCCCCATTCAGGCAAAATGACCTGTGACTGGGGCCACAGGGCTCTTCATGATCTAGGAAAGAAACATATACAGAATACAGAGAGGCAATTAATACATTTTGGATAGATAGAAAGAGAATTATTTTTTTCTTAACACAATGGTAAAAAAAAAAGCAACCCATTTCTTAGATTTAAGCATTTAACTTATCAACAAGCATTTATTAAGAGCCTGCTATGCATCAGGTATTGTGCTAGGCACTGGGGTATACCAAGACAAAAATGAGCCAGTCCTTGCCTTCAAGAAGCTTACATTCTGTCAGGAGAAAGAGTGAGCTGAGAGAAAGGGACAGATGTGAGGCATGTTGTGGAAGTACAATTGACAACCGATCAAATTTCTACAGTGAAGGAGAATAAGGAGTTGGGGAGAGGTACAGGGTTGTGAATTTGAGGGTATGCTTAAGAGAAATAAGGAAAAGGGAACTGTTTGAGGGGAAATGAGCTTTGTTTTGAATATGTCATATATGAGATGTCCATGGGACATCCAGTTGAAGATGTCCAATAGGATGCAGGTGATATGGGACTGTAGCCCAGGAAACTGACAAGGGGCATATAGATTTAAGAGTCATCTGCATAAAGATGATTACAGAACCTATGGAAGTTAATAAGGTGACTAAGAAAGAAGCCTAAAGAGAAGAGAAAATAGCGTCTATGAAATGGATGATGACCCAGCAAAGGAAACTGAGAGGAGTGGTCATGCAGGTAGGAGGAGAGCCAAGAGAGAGTAGTGTCATGAAAACCCAGATAGGAGGGAGCATTCAGAAGGTGAGATTAACAGTGTCATAACCAACAGAGGACAAGAAGGCCACAAGATTTGGTGACTGGGATCAGTGGCAATTTTGGAGAGAACAGTTTCAGTTGGCCAATGAGGTAGGAAGCCAGACTGAGGAGTGAGTGAGAGGAGAAGCTATCTGTACATGGCTTCTAGGAGTTGTCTAGAAAAGGAAGGAGGAACATTGGGTCATAGCTTGTTTCATTTCTTCTCCTCATGCTTACCTCTCAACGCTGTGTAAACTGACTTCTAGCCTCAGCACTCAACTGAAATGTTTCTCTCTCAAGTTGCCCCTGATCTCTCAGTTTCCAAATCTGATGGTCTCTCTCCTACATTTCTTAACCTCTCTGCAGCATCTGTTTCTGTGAACTCCTCTTTATGCCTGGATATCCTCTTTTCTCTAGAATGTCATAACATTTCTCTCTTGGTTCTCCTACCTCCTAGTTTATTCTCCATACTGCACTCCCTAAACTGTGGGTTCTGCCCTGGGCCCCCTTCTCTTTTCTCTCTACAGTTTCTGTCTTAGGGACCTTATCAGCTCCCCAGTCAATTACCTCTACACCGATGACTCCCAGATCTATATTTCCAGCATTCCTCTCTCCCTGTAGCTCCATCCCATATCACCAATTGCCTAATGGACATTTTGAATCGGATGTCCTGTAGGCATTTCAAACTCAACATGACTGAAATAGGAAACAGAATTCATTAACTCTCCCTAGCCCCCACAAACCAACCCCAATCTGAATTTCCCTATTTCTCAAGGCACCACGATCCTTCTAGTTTCCCAGGTTTGTAATCTTGGAAATCTCACTCCCCCTCACCACATATATCCAATCTGTTGCTAAGCCTTGTCAGGTTTACGCTGACAACATATCTCCCATCCATTGCCTTCTCTTCCCTTAAGACTGCTATCCTAATTCAAACCCTATTACCTCTCACAGAGACTGTTGCAATAGCCTTACTACCTAATCTTTGTCCCTGCCTCAAGTCTCTCCCTTCCCAATCCATTGTTCACACAGATACCAAAGTTATATCCCTAAAGTACATTTTTACCATATCACTTCCCTACTTGATAAATACCAGTGACTTCCTATTACCTCTGGGATAACATACCAATTTCTTTGCCGTTTAAAGCCCTTTATGATATGGTTACAACATATTTTTTGCAGGCTTATCATATTAGGTGTCCCCAAAGTCTTAGTGAATCTTTAAACTTTACTAATAAAACTGCTCTAAGGCTTTGAGAACATCCCATATGTTATATCTTCTATAGTCCAGCTGGTCTTTCTGTTCTTTCCATTTGACACTCCATCCCCCATCCTTATGCCCGTGCATAGAATGCATGGCTTTGCCTCTTAAGAATCTGTAGCTTCTTTCAAAGCTCAGCTCAAACAACACTTTCTTCTTCCTACATGAGGCTTTTTCCCATCTCCCCCTGAAATCACCTTGAGTTTATTTTGTAGGTACTTATTGGTGTATCTATTGTCTCTCCTGATACCATGGAAGCTCCTTTCACTTTGGGGTTTGTATCTTCAGTGCCTAACCCAGCACCCGGTGAATAATAGTACTGAATAACTACTTATTGATGAGTACATTATAATTATTATTCAGGGGAAATTATAATTATTATTCCAGGTTTTGAAAAGTAGATGACATTCTGGTGGAACATTTAATTAAAAATCGAATTAAAAAAAAAAAGTCCTAGACTTGGACACTGAGGAGAATCTGGTGTATTATATTATGAATGCAAAGGGGATAAAAATATAAGGAGAAAATAGAAATCAATTAAGCAATTCCACAAACAATGTATGTGTTGCCTGGTCAAAGTTACCAAAAAAATTTAAGAGCCAGAAGATAGAAGATAAATGAGCGAGTTTACTTTGAAACAAAGATATCATATTCTCTTAAACAAATTCTCAATTGAATGTTTTTAATAATCCAAATAGGAAACTGAAAAATTGCATAGTAGAGGTAACATTAATTTAGAATTCTAGGAGCCAAGTCCTTCAAGTATTTCACTGAGGGTGGAGCATAACTATATATAACTTCTCAGCCAAAATCTTTGTCCTTGTTTTTCCTAGATCACAAGCAGACATGTCTGAACACCGAATATTTTCCCGACAAAGAAAACTGATCTAACCTGAATCACTATCTCTGAATCTATTTTTGTTCTAATTTCATTAGTCTGTTGATTAGAAAGCTGGTATCAGAGATAGAATAAATTAGAAGTTACTTTTATGAGTAAACTCAATAAAACACCTAAGTTTCATATATTCCTATTATGCCTATGATTATTTTGTAAACCTTATACATTCCAGCTATTCAAACCGACTTCCAATTATTGCAGATTTTTGTTTCAAGAAAACATTTTAGTCTTATAAACATAGCAAATGCTTATAGAAACATTTTACACATTTGATTTAAAAAACAGAAACTTACAAGAAATTACCTGTTGGCATCTTATTTTGAAAGTGGTATCATTCCTGGTCAGAAGGTTAGGGTTGAAAAACAGCACCTGAAAAATGTTTAAATTTCAGCACCTTCTTTCCTTGAGTTGAAAGGATGGACAGTGCATTAAAATCACTCCTTAAAAGCTAATTCATGCAAATAACTAGCCCATTTGTATCCATAATGTCATAAATAATTAGGTGGATTGAATAGCATATATTAAGTACGAAGCAAAGCAGCTCATCTGAATAGGGAAACAAAAGGAAAACTAACAGAAATGTACATTTATGGACTAATTCTACTGACTTGATGAGTTTAACCCTTACTTATCTAAAGGCATTGAGAATTCCTCTTTGAAGAGAACCCAGAAAGTATTTAGCACTTGAACAGCAAAACCATATGGAATTATACCAACGGTGTGCTTTCATTGCTAAAATCCAAGGGTTGAGAGGCTCTTTGCTTTCTTATGGACTTTCTATATTCTGCTAAAATGGTCCATTTTTTATTTTTAAAATATGTTTCTCAACTTTTCTACTTTACTGCAAAGTAAACTTTTCACAGCCCACTTAAGACTCGGGTCTTATGATTCCAATAAAGTACTATGAAAATCCCCATCAAAACTAAGGCAGGCAGCAGGGTATATTTCACCAGCCCACACACATGCTTTCTTTTAAAACTTTTCTGGTGTCTAACAAAGCAAAGTTCCTAAGGAGAAAGCCCAGGCAGGACAGGCTTGCACACAAACCGGGTCACTGAGAAGCACATTTGAAATGACGGTTAGTACTTACACAGTAGAAATATTAGCGGTCAGTTCTACTTAGTAAAGGGTGGGGGGTTCCCGTCTCCGTGTTCCTTGCTAGGGCTTAAGAAACTCTGAGTCAACAGCCCCAGTCCTGACACAGGTGGATTTCCAAGGTCTCCACCCAAAGGCAGGCTTCCTGTCCCAAACAGGCACGCTCTGAACATAAAACCATTCCAGAGAGTAAACTGCTGACAGTCCAGGAGAGGTTTTGGCTCAAACAGCTTACCTCAGGCACAAAAGAAACTTGCTGCAGGAGGCAAGGGTTCAGAGGTTTCCAAAGACTGGAGACTCGGACAGCCGTGGCTTGCATTTTGTAACTGATGTCGAAGAGCTGACTCTCATGGTTGCACAGTTCGGTGTGGGCGAGGCTGAAAAGCTGAAGGTGGAGGTGTGCGCAGAGGTCGGCCACAGGCCGGGAAGGAAACGCCCCCATTTTCTGTCCACGTGGTCAGTATTGCCAAAGGACCAGAGTCATCTTCTGGAAAGAATGTTCGCTTCCCGGGACTCCCCCAGAGGCTGCTGGTCAATGTTTGCATGATCGCTGGCCGCCAGTGACCTTGCATTTCTGGGAGTCTCTGTCTGGGTAATACGGGCATGGGGTGGGGTTGCAGAGAAATGCAAAAGGACTAAGGGCCAGATGCTGCTCATTTCCACAGGTTCTTAAAAAAAAAGGCAGATCTATACAAATTACAGATGTGGCCCCTAAATGAAATGAAGAAGATGATTAAATGAGACATGGTTGTTTGTTTCTAACAGAAAAAAAAAAGTGTGGGGAGAAAAACAGAACATCAGTTACAGGATCATCGATCTGGATGGGGTCAGAGGCCAGATCACAGTTTTAGTGCTGAAAGGGACCTTCGAAGCCATTAAGTCCAACCCCCTTATTTTACAGATGAGGAAACTGAGGCCCCCAGAGGTGACTTGCCCAGGGTCACACAGCTAGTAAAGTGTTTGAGGCAGGATTAGAGCCAGGTCTTCCCAACACCAAGTCCAACAGTCAGTTAGTAAACATTTATTAACTGCCTACTATGTGCCAGGCACTGCAGTAGGTGCCCGGGAAACAAAAAATAAAGCAAAAGACAGTCCCTGTTCTAAAGAACCCCACATTTTAATGGGGGGACGGCAACAAGCGACTATATCTACCATGTCTCTTAGCTTTACAATTTATTTTTTTTACAAATTTTACAGCTGAGGCTCAGGAAGGTTAAGTGGCCAACCTAAGGAGGAATGACCTCATAAACTACAGTGTATCAGAGGCTACTGTGTCCTTAAAATGGACAAATGGGAATTAAGCAAGCATTCCTTAAGTACCTTTTATGTGTCTAACATTGTGCTAGGACACTGTGATACAAATAAATAGTCCCTGTCTTCAAGGGGCTTACTTTCTATAAGGGGAAACATCACCAGCACTTATTATACATAAGATATAAGGAAAATAAATACAGGGTCATTTTGGAAAGAGGTACTTGGAGCTTGGGGGAGGGGCAGCCAAGAAAAGGTGGAGCTTTGAAAGAAGCCGGGCATTAGAGCAGGCAGGGGTGACTGGAGACGTCTAGGGAGTGGGGGATAGACTGTGCTTAGGGTCAGAGACAGAAATACAAAGGGATATCAAAAGTCTTGCAGTGATGCATGCCTCGAAAAAACAACACATGTGGCAAGAACAGCATTCAAAGGAAAATAATAAAAATATTGAAAAAGGCAACGACATTTTGAAAGAACCCTGATGGATTTGGAAGGAAAAAAATCAATAATTACAGTTATCATAGTGTTAAAATTGATATCATTTGGCAATTCTAATCAGAAAGCAAATGGAATTTGATAGAATTTTAAATTTTATACTTTATTTTGAATCTTTACAGAATTTTTATTATTTTAATTTTATTTGGAAACCCATTCTAGATTTTATTGGCTTATTTGTTTATTTGTCCAACAGGAGCCTGGCTAATGAGGGCCCATTCCTGAGAGAGCATGGTTACTTGGTGATCCTCTTTGGCGGTATATACAATGCCTGTGGAACATATACAGCTATTCTAGGAGTCAGCTAAAGTCTCCTTCTGCAAGAGCGTCGTCCCAGTTGCCCTCGCTGTTCAGCCCTTCCCTCTGAGACTGCTTCGCATTCACACTGCATCTATATCTTGGGTGTACAAAATAGTTTGTGTATTGTCTCCCCCATTAGAATTGAGTTCCTTGAGGTCAGGGACTGGGTTTTTGTCCTTCTCTCTATTCCTAGTGTCCATCACAGTGAGGTCATCACATGATAAAGTTCTCATAAATACTTTTCGCCTGAGTGACTTCTCTGGGTCCCATGCGCTTGGGCTGAGTGTGTATATGTTCCCTGACGGTGATTGAGGAAGGGACTTTTGTCAATCTCTAGGCGGGAGAGAGGGGGCTGTATTGAGGACAAAATCAGCTGGGCTACAACAAGTCCATACCCTAGTTTTCTGCCGCTATAGCTCGGACCAATGCTCCAATGAATCTATTTGTTTCTACAAACAAGGGGGAAACTTTGCCCATCAACTATGCCATATTCAGATGTCACCTTGGTGAAGAGGAAAAGAATGCTGTGTAGAAACTCATTTTAAGTTTGAGTCCACCTGGGGCAACTAGGTGGCACAGTGGCTAGAGCACTAGCCCTGAAATCAGGAGAACTTGAGTTCCAATCCTACCTCAGACACTAACTGTGAGACCCTGGGCAAGTCACTTAACCCCAAATGCCCTTTAAAAAAAAATCAAGGAAGTTTTCCCCTACCCTCCCAGGACTAAGGTACTGTAGAAGAGAGTGGGGTTGGAGCTAAGGGGGCATGTTTGTATTTCTGTTCTTGCTATATTTTCTCAGTAAATATCTCTTTTTCAAAAGCTAATTGATATTCATTGGTTAAACAGTGAAATAGAGGAGTAACTAACTATAACTACATGAAGAACACACTGAAATAAGGATTCCAGCTTGATAGCATTAGGAAGACACCGCAGCCCAACCCCTTGGGGACACCCCTGAAAAATACCTACATCCAGCCTTGCTCTGGAGTGGGGGTGGGAGCCCAACTTATCAGTGTGAGAGGAAGCTGAGATAAGCACTTTACTCACTTGCCTTTTCTATTTGTGCAGAGTGTTAATTATGCAATCGTAAATTAAAAGAATGAATGAAACTAGGGAAAAGGTAGACAACGACAAATATTTGCACAACTTCTTTCATGCTAGGAAGCTAGATAACACAGTGCATAGAGCACCAGGACTGGAGTCAGGAAGATCGGAGTTCAAATTTGGCCTCTGACACTTACAAGCTGTGTGCCCGGGGTGAGTCACTTCACCCTGTTTGCCTCAGTTTCCCCATCTGTAAAATGAGCTGCAGAAGGAAATGGCAAACCGCTCCTGTATCTCTGCCAAGAAAACCTCAAATGGGGTCATAAAGAGTCAGATACGACGGAAACAACTGAACAACAAACACTTCATGTTTGAGTCCACTGAACTCTGCTAAAGTGGATGGCTCTGCCTTACCTGTGGACAATGCTCTGATGTGTCAGATTGTTGCAGCCTGTGCATGAAAGGAGGCATTTGGAAGGAATCCTGAACATTCCACTTGAACTCTGGCTGGTCTGGCAATAGGGAGACAGAGGGGTTTTCCCTCCCATAATCAGGTCAGGTATGCAAAGCATCCTGATGGCTATCTCTTCTAAAACCAGCACAACTGACTGCTGTAAAACCAAGGCTACCACATACCTGCAGAGAAGCTCATTTGGACCCTGCTTAGCAGCCTGGCTTCCAAAAATTCCAAGACTTTGCAAGACAACAAAGGATGCTCTTTGTCTTGTAAAGCCTTCCAATCTGTGCATTAACGATAACAGCTTGGGTGTTGGTGGTGTTATTTTAATGAGGTCATATAGAGCAGATCAGAGAACTCCACACAGGGCATCTTACAATAAGACTGGGTGTCCCAAAAATCTTGGTGCAGCTTTAAGTGATTAAAACTTACTGAATTATTCATGTTGGTACTTATTGAAGCATCAGTAGTAAAGCTTAAAGTGACAGCAAGACTTTGGGGACACATTATGTAGTTGTATGTTTAATTATCCACATGCATAACTGAATGGAGGAAAAAGTGCTGGACTTGATGCCAGGAGAGACTTGAGTTCAAATCCTCACTCTGCTATTTGCTACCAGTGTGACCTTAGGCAAGTCACCTGACCTCTGAACTTTAGATCTTCCTCTATAAAATGAAGGGATTGGACTACATAGCTTCTAAATCCTTTCCAGAACTAGTTCCATGATAGGATTCCATTCATCATCTGTAAACTGGAAGCAAATTTATCAATCAATCAATAAACATTTATTAAGCACCTACTGTGTGCCAGGCATTGTACTTATCTCACAGGGTTGTTCTATGGATCAAAAGTGATCATGGAGGCAGCTAGGTGGCACAGTAGATAGAGCACCAACCCTGGAGTCAGGAGGACCTGAGTTCAAATCCGGCCCCAGACACTTGACACTTACTAGCTGTGAGACCCTGGGCAAGTCACTTAACCCCAATTGCCTCACCAAAACAAAACAAAACAAAGTGATAATGGAGAGCTTTGCAAACTTGAAAGTGCTACATAAATGCCTGCTATTTAATCCAATTATACAGTCATTTATTAAGTACCTACTATGTGCTGGTTATGCTCTAGGGATTGAGCATATAAAGACAACAAAGTAAAAAGGAAAAGGTCCCTGTTCTCAAGAAGAAGACATTCTACTGGGAGGTGAGGAGGTGGTGGTGGTGGTGGTGGTGGTGATGGCAGAGTCAAGCGAGTGGTGGCAAGTGGTAGTGGTGACATTTACATAGAAAATTAAATACAACATATATTAAAACATTATTTCCTAGGTGAGGGTATCAGAAATTGGGGTAGGGGTTTGGAGGAGCTTCCCAGAGGAGAGGGCACTTGAGTTGAGCTTTAAAGAAAGCTGGGGATTACAAGAGGGGAAGGTGCTGAGGGAGCGCATTCCAAGAAGGGGAGACAAAGGAACAGCAGTATCACATGAAACACCATGTACCCGGAAGAGAATGTGGGCCAGTTTGGCCAGAACATAGAGTACATGACGGAGGGTGGTGGGTAATAAGCCTGAACAGGCTAGCTGCAGCCAGGTTGTAAAGGACTTCAAAGGCCAAACAAGAATCTGCCTGTCAACCTAGAGGCAAATGGAAGTCATTGGGATCAGATTTGTACTTTAAGAAGGTGAATTTGGTAGGTGTGTAGAAGAGTCATTGGAGGGGAGGGAGACTGGATCCCCCTAGGGAGACCTTTGATGGGAGGCTACTCCAATAGGGCAGGAAGAAAGAGAGTCACAACTGGGGTGATAGCCATGGGAATGGAGAGAATAGACAGATGTGAGAAATGGTGGGAGAACCAAGATAAGACTTGGTAACTGATTAGGGATGATGGGGGAGGAAAAGGAATGAGTAAAAGATGAATGAGTTTGAACCTAAGTGATTGCGAATATGATGGTGCCTTCAACAAGAGAGAAGTTAAGAAGAGGGGATGAAATCTGTCTGGGCATGTAGCAGTTAAGATGCCTGTAAGAGATCCAGGGAGAACTATATCAAGTAGCTGTTGGTGATGTGGGCTTGGAGATAAGTCAATAGATAGATTGAGTCCGTATAGTTGAACTCATTGTGGTTAATGAAATGAGAGAGTGAGGTGGGGGTGGAAAACAAAGAAATAGAGAGAGGAAGAAAAAGGAAGGAGAGAGGGAGGAAAAAAGGGAAGAGGAGAGAGGAGAGGAGAGAGAAACAGAAAAGGGAGAGAGAAGCGAGGGAAAGAGAAAAGAGAGAGGGGGGAGAGGAGAGGAGAGAGTAAGAAAAAAGAGAATGAATGAATGAAGAAAATCTAGAAGAGGACCTAGGAGAGAGCCTTTGGGCATACCCACAAATGGGCAGGATAAAGATAACAATCCTGTAAAGGAAATTAATGAAGATGCATGTGCACAGTTTACATAATAGTAGCTTATATTTCTATAGGTAATAAGGGTTAGCGACATTTTTCTCACAATAATTCTGTGATGTGTGTCCTGCAATATAACTGGTCTCGTTTTACAAATGAGGATAAGGACACTCAAGAGAAGTGAAGCAATATTCTCAAGGTCACATAGCTACTAAGTGTCACCTGGGATACAAGTCCAGGTCTTCTGAACTCAAATTCCCTTTTACTGACTCCAGGCAGCCTCTCCTCTATAGCAACCACTTCAAGTGATGTAAGAGAAAGTAAGAAACATGTGGAAATTGTTTTCTCTCTAACTTAGAAGACCTGAATGTGGCAAGTATGTAGATCAGTAGTTCTCAAAGTATGGTCTGCAGATGCCTGAGGGTCCCTGAGACCATTTCTAGGGGTCTATGAAGTCAAAACTGTTTTCATAATAATACTTGGATGTCTTAATTTCTAATATGATAAGTATACACATACATATGTTTGTGTATACATACACATATATACACACACATCCCATTTAAACAAAAGCTTTTGGGTCATCCTCAATCTTTTTTTTTTTTTTGGTGAGGCAATTGGGGTTAAGTGACTTGCCCAGGGTCACACAGGTAGTAAGTGTCTAGTGTCTGAGGCCGGATTTGAACTCAGGTCCTCCTGAATCCAGGGCCGGTGCTCTATCCACTGTGCCACCTAGCTGCCTCCCTCTATGGATAGAGCACCGGCCCTGGATTCAGGAGGACCTGAGTTCAAATCCGGCCTCAGACACTAGACACTTACTACCTGTGTGACCCTGGGCAAGTCACTTAACCCCCATTGCCCTGCAAAAAATATATAGAAAGAGATAGAGATAGAGATATAAAGGGGTCCTGAGAATGAAGTTTGATAACTCCAGATTTGGATAGATATGATCTAGGATCAGCCCACCCTGTCTCTCAGGGAGACTGCAGCTTCCACCTTCATGGGGAGCAAGAGGAAACCCAGGGAGGGTTCTCTCTCCTTCACTCTCTTTATCTATGAGAGGGTAATTGAGCCAAAATAATATCTATCCACTACATACCAGATCCTTGCAGTCTTGCAGTATGATCCTCTTTTTGTGAAGGTCAGAATAAAATCTGCTTTACTTCATCCTCTGGGAGGAAAATAGCCCCACCCAAGATTGGAAGGATAACAGTTCCCTTACTCTGGGTCATCTTAGTGTCTTTCTCACCAGATCTATTCCACAAAAGATAGTCATGGAGAACAAACAAACATTTATCAATGGAAATTGAGAAAGTTACGCAGTTTACATCAGACAACAAAATACACAAGAGTTGGGGAACTCTGTGACTCAGGAACAAGATGGAATCTCAACTCAACCAAGGAGAGAATAATCTCACCTGAGAAGTCCTCTCTCAGAAGTCTCTGGGGGGTGCTGGGAATAGAGGTTTATCCCGGGGTACCAACTTTCCCCTCATGCCAGTCTCCTTGAACTCGGATTCTCTTTTTCCCAAATCACTCCACCAGGCTGAAGTCACATCTCCTAGCACACTACCTCAGTGAACTGGCCAAGCCTACCTGGATGGGTTGTTATATTTAATTTATTGATGTTCAAGATTTAATAAAAGAACCATTATAGTCATATGCTTATTTTTTTCCTCTAGGCAATTAACTTTGGCTGCTAGGTAAAGGTACCTTACAGAAAAATAATTATAATAATAATAGCGATGATGGTGGTGGTGGTAGCTGACATTTACATAATATTCTGCAAAGGGCTTTACAGATGTTATCTCACAACTACCCTGTAGGGGAGGGACCATCATCACCCCCCAGTTTAGAGAAGAGGAAATTGAAGCTAAAATCATTAAGCGACTTGCCCAAGAGTACACAGTTAATAAATGTCTGAGGCAGGATTGGAACTCAGGTCTTCCTCACTCCATGTCCAATCCACTACGATGACCTAGCTGCCTCTAATAATAAATGCATGTTGAATGAATACGATTTATCATGTGTTCAAAGGCAATAAGAAACATAATTACACAGACCACGTGGTTTTCTCATTCTGTTGTGTTCATGATAAGCACTTGAAAAAAGATTACCATGGAGATAATTGCAGCTCCTGTACCAAAATCTGTTGCAAAAAGTGAGGAGGTAGAAAAATTCTATAAGGACCCAATAAGATCCTCTAAATTAAGTCAACATACATTACTTTAACAATAAGTGATTTCAATGGAAAAGTAAGCATCGAGGAAGAGGAGGAAAATATGAATATATTTAAAAGGTGATGGGATCCTGTACTAGTATGGTGGGGGCTGGGCAAGGGGGGGGGGTTGTATAATAAGGCTGCAAAGGTAGGTTGGAGCCAGGTTATAAGGACTTTAGATGCCAAACAAAGGAATTTGTATTTGAGCATTGGTGCTAAAGAAACCACTGGGATTTACTGAGAAGGAAATGGCCTGGACCTGGACTGTAGAAAGATCATGGCAGCATTTGTCTGGTGGATGGATTGAAGAAGGGAGACCACTGGGGAGGTTTGCAGTAGTTCAAGCAAGAGATGATCAGAACCAGAATGAAGGTAGTGGGTATATGAGGAGGCAGAATGGATCTGCTTTGAGAGATGTCATGCAGGTAGAAACTACAAGATGCAGATGGGTGAGGTTAAGGAAAATGAAGAGATGAAGATGACAGGAAGGGTGAGCACCTGCATAACTAGAAACATGGTGGTGTCCTTGACAGAGTTGTGGAGGAAAGATTATGAGTTCTGTTCTGGACAGATCATGTTTATGATGCCTGCAGGACGTCTCACTGAAGATATCTGTCTGGCAGTTTTAATAAAGGATGGGAGCTTGGGGCAGCTAGATGGCGCAGTGGTTAAAGCACCAGCCCTGGATTCAGGAGTACCTGAGTTCAAATCTGGCCTCAGACACTTGACACTTACTAGCTGTGTGACCCTGGGCAAGTCACTTAACCCCTATTGCCTGCAAAAAAAAAAAAAACACACACACCAAAAAAAATAATAAAATAAAGGATGGGAGCTCAGGCGAGATAGTAAAGTTAGGGATGTAGGTTAGGGAGTCATCTACAGACTCTGATGAGTTCGCCCAGAGAGAGAAGGTGTAAAGAAGAAGATCCAGGAAATCATGATGATCCAGCCAAGATTCCAATTAAGAGATAACAGACAGGTAAAAGGAGAACTCCAGAAGGAGAAGGAAACCACTAGGAGGGGTGGTTAGGAGTTTCAAATGCTGCCGAGGGGATAATAAGGATGAGGACAGAGAAAAGGCAACAAATTCTCTTCTTTTTCTTGAAAATAAGACATTTGTCAGGGGTAGCTAGGTGGTGCTGCAGTGGATTCAGGAGAACCTGAGTTCAAATCTAGCCTCAAACACTTGACACTTACTAGCTGTGTGATCCTGGGCAAGTCACTTAATCCTCGTTGCCCTGGAAAAAAAAGACATTTGTCCTTCTCCGGTCTCACAGTACCTCTCCTATTGTCTAAGATCTTTGAAGATCACCAACAAGGGCTCACCAATTCTTTCAGGTCTTTAGGATCTTTATAGTTTATGTAGACCTAGTCACTTAGACTCATCAAGGGCAGCTAAGTGCTCTCTTGTGAATTCTGTACTTACATTGGTTATCAACAATAAAGCAGATGTATTTCCCTGTGGTTCTTGTAATGGGCGTCCCATCTACCCTGAGATTTGGTCCCATCCCTTTCTTTGATCCTCCTCCTTTTTTCCAACATAGCTTAAAAAAACCCACAAAGCCCAACAACAAAATATCTTTATTGTTGTCTTTCACTTGACAGGCTAGTTCCTCTTTTTGGACCAGGTTGACTGTAGCATAAGCTGATGACACTGTTGTTTTGTTCTTTGTATACATAATCTCCAGGCTACATGGTCTTCTTCTGATACTCTTCATTCAAATGCCCTTCAGCATACCTTCCCACTCTGGTTCCTGAATCCCTTCACACTTGTATATCTTTTTTTTTTTTTTACATGTACATAATACTACTCTGCCACACTATCTTCACTTATCTTGTTCCTTTGAATTAGGTCATCCCAGATCCATATTCCAATACTGGGTCTTACCCTACCAAGTCTAAGTGATGCTGTTACAAACTCTAGTTTATTCTTTCCTGCTACCTATTTATACACAGACATCTTAGGCCATGAGCTTTATTGTTAGCTCCTTTCTCAGATTCTGTCTCTTTTACATTTCTGGATGGATAGCTCTCCAGAGTTATTCTTCTTACATTTTAGCTACTCTCCATGGTATCTGACTTGGAGAATATGCACACAGCAGGCAGTTTTTCCCCCTTCTCGATTGTGTTCTTTTACCCATTTAATTAGATCTGCAAGATTCCAGGCAAATCCATTAAAAGTTCTTACTGACATATTTGGTTTTTACATCACCTTCATTTCCAAATATATCTTTCCCTCTTCTTTCTAAGTCAGTGAACCATCCCTTAAAATAATGAATAAAAAAATAGGGGGGAAGCTTTTCTGCAAAACGAACCAATGCTTTAGACCTGCAATGTTTCACACCCATGTTTCTTCACCTCTTGGGGGTGGAAGGGGAGGAAGATGCATTTGGGGGGCATTTGGGGGGCTAAGTGAGGTTATTACAATCATACAGCTTTAAGTTTCACTTTTTTGTACTTTCTATTTCCATTGTTGTTGTCATTTTATGTATTATTTCCTTGGTTCTTCCTTGTTTACTCTGCATCAATTGGTATGTGTTCTCTATACTTCTCTTAATTCTCCATTATTCCTTAGGGCACAGAAATGTTTCATGCATTTATAGATCACAATGTATTTAGCTGTTCCCTAGTTAATGGAAAACTACTTGTTTCTAGTTCTGGCAATCCATCTTACCAATCACTTGATAAACATTTATTAAACACCTATTATGTGCCTAGCCATGTGCTAAGTGCTTGGGATACAAAAATAGGAAAAAGACAGTTCCTGCCCTCAGGGAATTCCCAATCAAATGGGAAAGACCACAGGCATACACATGCATACAAATTAGCTATAGACAGGATAAATAGGAAATCATTAACAATGAGAAGCCAGTACAATTAAGAGAGGTTGGGAAAGCCTTAACAAATCTTGCTGGGTACAATCCATCCCTGGCCAGAAACTTATTGTTTCTATATTTTAGATCATAGTCCAGAAATCAAAATTTTGTTCTCAGATACCATCTTCCTAATTAGCTGCTCACTTCCCAAACCTGCCTGTCCCTTCTGAAGGCCTTGGCTTCTGTCAGTGTTAGTGTTAAAAGAAGCACTCCCTATGCAATTAAGGTCTTCGGTTTTCTGGTCTAAGCAATGCTTTCTAGATTCCTTCTGGTCATATTATTGATGCCCATGTTTATCACCAACCATTCTGACAAGTCTTTTGAGATTCTCTGTCTGGTTCCAGCCACATTCCTTGGGAAGACAGCAAGCATACCTCTCTATTATTATCAGCTTGACAAAAAGCTTCCTCACTACCCCTCAGTCAGAAGTCACCAAGGCCCACAATGCATCTCTTCTTGGGTTTTGTTGGTTTGTTCGTTTTTTTCGTGAGACAATGAGGGTTAAGTGACTTGCCCAGGGTCACACAGCTAGTGTCAAGTGTCTGAGGTCGGATTTGAACTCAGGTCCTCCTGAATCCAGAGCCAGTGCTTTATCCACTGCGCCACCTAGCTGTCCCCAATGCATCTCTTCTTACTGAATGTACCTGATGGCAGCTATTGATGACCAACAAACAACTTATTAAACATCTTGTGTGTGCCAGGCATTGTGCTAAGCTAAGGAGACACAAAGACAAAAATAGCCGAACAATCTCTAATGTTGAGAAGCTCACTTCCTATCATTACTCCTCAGTACAACTGCACCTGCTTCTTTCTTGGAGGGTCCAGCTCTCTCCTCTCCAGAAAGGACCTCATAATTGTTATCTAGGTCCAAGTGCTCAGGGAGGCATCCTTTTCCCTTTCTATTTTGGATCATGTTCTTCCACGCTCCACAAGTCAGTGACTCCCCTCAACCTCTTCAGATCCTGTTTATTTTTACATAAACCCCCTCTCTTTTTTTTCAACACTCTATTCTCCCACTGGGATCACCCTAATGTGCCTTGATATTCACAATGCTTAATCTGTCTTGGGCTATTCTCTGGAATTGTCAATTGTTCTAGGGCTGGAAGCCTGCAGCACTGCTGTTAACATAAGTAGCACAGTGTTCCTAGATGTTAAGGTTGCCCAATAAAAAGTCAACTGGATCCAAGAGCAAGTGAATATTACTTGCTGGCATGTTCGTTGGCTCAGAATGAGAGATGAAATGACCTATCATTCCAATTGCTGATGCAGTGAGCATATAACTGACGCAGTCAGGCTGTTTCAACACACAAGAACAGTCAAATGATCACATTTCGTCCCTCAACCTCAGTTCCTTCCTCTATAAAATCAGGGTTAGTAATACTTTCATAACCTACCTTACAGGGTGGTGGTGAGGGAATTGCTTTGGAAACTGTAAAGTGCCACTGAAATGTGAGCTTAATTATCTAAGATAAAAAATGTTAAATTTTAATCATCTAGCTAAGTACCTCTGAGAGAGACAGACAGACACAGAGAGATTGAGAGAAAGTAAGAGAAATGAAGAGAAAGTAAGAGATATTGAGAGAGATGGAGACAGTAAAATAAGAAATTGAGAAATTTAGAGAGATTGAGAGAAACACAGAGAGAAAATAAGAGAGATTGGGGGTAATAGAAAGTAAGAGAGTTTAAGAGAAAGAGGGAAAGTAAGAGATTGAGAAAGAGAAATTAAGAGATTGAGAAAATGAGAGAATGAGAGTAACAGATTGGGAAAGAGAAAAGGAGATTGAGGGAGAAAGTAAAAGATTGATAAAGAAAGTAATAGAGATGGAGAAAGATATTGAGAAAGTAAGAGACAGATTGAAAGTAGAGAAAGAATGTGTGTGAGAGAAAGAAAGAGAGGGAGGGGAGGAAGGGAACGAATGAAGGAAAGAAGGAAGGAAGCTGGACATGAGGGAAGGGAACCACCATCAGATAAGTGAAGACATTCTTTTTTTTTTGGTTTTTATTTTTTTGTTTGTTTGTTTTTTTAGTGAGGCAATTGGGGTTAAGTGACTTGCCCAGGGTCACACAGCTAGTAAGTGTCAAGTGTCTGAGGTCATATTTGACCTCAGGTCCTCCTGAATCCAGGGTCGGTGCTTTATCCACTGCCCCACCTAGCTGCCCCAACATTCATTTTTTATGATGCTGAACACTTATGCTCCAATCTAATTGTTCTCCTTGGTCTTCCATATGTATTGTCAACTCAATTAACCTAAATGATTTCAAAACCAAATAGGCAGCTATGACTTGTATAGTGTCTAGACGTCACACTTGCACAAAGTTGCCCCAGTGGTTCATGCAGATGAACCAATGTAGCAGAGAAAACTAATGTGGCATAATTATAGTCTGATGATCAGGCATTTTCATTTCTTCTTCTGACTTGACAACTGCATTCCAAATCTCAGCTCTTTCTGGGTAGGGGATGCCTTAAATTCCTAAAGAATTGTCTCCCTCTTCCTCCTTCCCTCTCCCTCTCCCTCTGCATTTCCATTCCTTTAATACTAAGCAAGGATGAGATATAACCTGTCTGCATATCCCAATACCACCAAAAGAAACAACATGGTACAGTGGGGAAAACATTTGCCTCTGGAGCTAGGGAACCTGGTCCAATCCCACCTCTGACATTCTCCACCTATCTCTCTGACTCTTTTTCCTCGTCCATATATTGAGGGATGATAGATCTATAATCATGAGGCAGCCTGAGAGGGGGAAGGCATGGGCTGCCATAAACAGCATCACAGTTTGCAGACCTCCATACCTTGCCAGTCCCAAGGTTAGTCATTTCCATGGCTCTTCCTCAGGTCCATATCTCAAGGATTCTTGAGCATAAGCTCCAGAGAACGTCTTATACTCCTTCTACCTGCCAACCTCAAGCACAGAGTAGGTGCTCAGTAAGGACAATCATAACCCATTCTTATATAGGACTTTAAGGTTTGCAAACCATTTTCTTTACAACAGTCCTGAGAGGTGGGAAGTGGGGAAAACTGCCATCCCTCTTAGGCAGCTGGTAGCCTAAGACCAGAGACTTGCCCCTGGGGCAGCTGCAGAGAATCAGAGCATGGACCCAGATCCATGTCAGTTGCCTCCGAATCCAGTTTCTGTTTCCAATACTGGCTGATCAATGCCTGAACCTGTTGGGTATGTCCATTTCTGTTTCATTATAAGCAGGAGCCCTTGCATGACTGTCAAGGACATTTTGCTTTAAAAAAAAAAAGAATTGCCCCTATTTCCATACATTTTCATTTCATTTGTGAATTAATCAAGGGCAAAGTGTAAGGATCATCACCACACAGCTCCCTAAGTATAAGTGACCCTTTAAAAAATCCCAATAAGGTATTTTTTTTAATTTAGCACAAGCTTTCCTAAGCATCTGCTAAATTAAAAGGATGGTTTCATGCCTCATACAAATGTTTAAAAATCTTGTATAGAATGAACAGGAAGAACCCACAGGAGAAAATGTCGGTCACTGACACTCCTCTCAGCCTCCCTTGTACAGGTATCGCAGGTTCTTCTGGTTCGTGCTGGCTGCTACCAATCTTATATCTTATGTCAAAAGGGTAAAGTTCAGCAAGAGAAACCTTTCTGGAGCCTCATATTGCAAGGGAGAGCTATACCCTTGCCTCTTCCCATATTCAATAGAGATAAATGTCGGTAAGAAAGACTTTGGGAAAACTCAATTCAAATCTAGGAGAGACTGGCTAAGAAGATCAGTGAGAATTCCCACCCATTTCAATCCTGGGAAGATTGAGGTCCTTCTGGGCCTCCATGGTGGTCCTTCAGTGTCCCTTCATTCTGTCTACAATTCTCAGAGTTCTGGGATGTATTCATGCCCCCTGGCATTTAGCACAGTGCTGGGAATATAGTAAGCACTTATTCAATGAATGAATCAAAGGCAGGCCCAAGAAGAGATTAAAAACAAAACAAAACATTCTCCACCAAAGCACAGAGATTGTCTTCTTGATGTCCTCCATCTTGAAGTTCCATTTTTAAGAAGTCCTCCTCTTGGGGCGGCTAGGTGGCGCAGTGGATAAAGCACTGGTCCTGGATTCAGGAGTTCCTGAGTTCAAATCTGGCCTCAGACACTTGACACTTACTAGCTGTGTGACCTTGGGCAAGTCACTTAAGCCCCATTGCCCCGCAAAAAAAAAAAAAAGTCCTCCTCTCTTTTCCCTTAGCTCTGTGTATATGTCACAATATGATGATGACAATACTGAAGACACATTTTCCAATTATACAATTCAATCCTATAAATATTCATTAGACACTTGGGGGCATCTAGATAGCACAGTGCATAGAGCACTGGCCCTGAAGTTGGGAAGACCTGAGTTCAAATCTCATCTCAGACACTTAAATGCTATGTGACCCTGGGCAAGTCACTTAACCCAATTGGCTCAAACTATATGTGTGTGTATTTACACACACACACACACACACACACACACATTGCCACTGGATCTAAATGGCTCTGGAAGAGTGAGCCTGGTGACTTTGCATAGCCTTCCCTCACTTAAATCCAATTCACTGCAAGTCATGACATCATCTCCCGAGGTAATGGTCCTCTTCAAGACTATGTGCCACAGACTGCACTAAACACTAGGGAAATATAAGGATAAATGAGATAGAGTTATTGTTTTCAGAGAGCTTATACTCTAGTGGAGAGGCATGGGATGGATAGATAGATAGGCAGACAGATGGATAGATCTATGGATGGATGAACAGATAGATTTATGGATGGATAGACAGACACAGATAGATGGACAGACAGGCAGACAGAATGATAAATAACAAATCAGAATATAAAAACCTAGAAGTACAAGGTGCTATGAGATCTTTTGGCACTGTAGATCTGTGATTGTCCAGATAACTGTCCCTTAATTAATCAATAACAACATTAAACAAACATTTACCAAGCAGCTGCTTTGTACAGAGCACTGAAGTATCTGTCAAAGATGTAGATGCTGATGGAGTGTGTCTAGTTAGAACAATCACTGCACATCATCTGCACTGTCAGAGCTTTATAGGTTCCTAAGGTGTGATGAAATTGGCAGTATATTACCTGGGAATAAGAGTTTTTAGAGAACCTCTCCATCACTAGGCAATCTAACAAGACAAAAAGCATTTATTAAGGGTTTACTATGTCCCAGGTGTTGTGTTAAATGCTGGGGATACAAATACAAGCTCCCCCCCAAAAAAAGACAGTCTCTGTCCACAAAGAACTCACATTCTAATGAGGAAAGACAACATAGAAGAGGGAACTGAAAGAAGGAGGGGAAGGGAGGTATCTGAAGTGTTCTGGTAAATATTTAACAACCAGCTTTTTGTGAGGGGATACATGTACAACTCACTTAAGTTTAATTTTCGGAATTAACATTTTTCTCCCTTGCTTTCTTGTGTCTTAACAATCAACAACAATAACAAAAAATAAATTGAGTACCTATGTGTAGTGTTTCCAGATTTCAAAGATGTAAAGAATCATACTGGAAATTTAACAATTGGCTTTCTCTAGCCAGGACAAGCTGTCTCTAGCACAACTCAGACCCTCACCTCTGGACAGAATCAACATTGAGGCATGGTCTAGAAGTCCAAAAAGTCTGAAACAGAGCTGAGGGGGGAGTGAAGGATCGCCAACCTGGCCTGGGAGGAATTCACCAGTGAAAATGGAAGGCTAGTATGTGCAGGGATGTTCTAAGCTAAGATGGCAACGGAGGCACAGAGGCAAAGTCCAAAGGGTAAGAAGCAAAACCAGGAGGGGACAAAGGTGGTTCTTCATTTGTTTCCACTTTACAGAGGCTTCTCTCCAAGCCAATGCAAGAAGTGCTGATGACAGAAGCAGCAACAGGGGACCAAGACGGCAGAGGAAAGGCAGTAAGCTCTCATCGCTCCAAGGCAGTGGCAAACACCTTAAGTGAATACCCATCTTCCTGTTTAATACTTCAATCTGAGATCATCTTTCTGAAAACACAGTTCTCAATAACCATGACCTCACTATCACTTTATTTACTATGAAGCAAAATTTGGTATCACGTGATTCTATCTTGGATCTCATTCAAAAGACCCAAGTATAATTTACAAGGTGGTCCCCCAGGAGACAGCCTAAAATTCCTTAAAGTGATGCTTCGGCATAACAGAAGGGCCCACATTTATTTAGCCTAATGCCTAGAACATAGTAGGTGCTTAATAAACGTCTTTGATTCATTGATTGATGATATGCAGCAATATTGAAATTGCAAAATGTGAGTGAGGCAGAGAGAATCCTCAGGTAATTCATACGGCTTGCTATTTGTGTGAGAATATTATCTGAAACAGGAGTGTGCTAATTTTAGCAGCTCTTAAAATTTGTCTCATGAACACAGCAGAGTGATGTTTCCTACCTTATTTTTCCCCCTAGAAACAGGTAATATGGATGGTATTTTTCCTTTCAATATTACACCCACCATGTCTGCTTGATAATTTTAATTTTACTAAACTATTCTACATAATGTTAGAATGGTGGTAATCATGACCGATCATTTAATCTATAATCATATAATCTATAATTTTCTAGAATGTAAAGAATTTTCACACGTGATTCTATTCATTTTCTATTTGAACACATTCAAAACGAGTTCAGTTTTTAGGATTTGGAGAAACAAATTTCTTCTCATTATTTCTGGCTGCTCCGAAGGGACAAAGGACAAACTAGCTGATAGAGTTCTATTAAAAAAAAAAATACCAGATCAAATGGAGGGCTGTTACTTTAACAGAGCATCACCCCTGACTGATGTTCACTTCTAATTTTGAGGCTGTGGAATGCTTTCTTTGATGGGTATTGTTTGTGATCTAGAACCCTGGGATGAGATTTAGGGGTGATGGAGGAGACACAAATTAATGGACACCCTTTAAAAGCATCTAATAGACTCTGGACTTCAGAACATTATTATTTTTATTTTGTTTTATTGATATTTTTAATTTATACCTGAAAATCAGCATTTCAAAACATTCCTTAAAGAACCTATGATTTCATCAGTGGGAAATAGTGAGCAGGGACTCCCCTACACTCAAGTACAAAGGCAGACTTAACTTATCATGTCTGGAACTGCAGGAAAAGAAGTGGAGAAAAGTCTATCCAGGAAGACACATGGCTGGAGCTGTTCCTCTGGGAGAGACAGGCCCCAATCAAGACAGCATGAGCCCTAGGGTGAAAGCTTCTCTAGGGTGGCAAGGTGGTCTGGGAGAAGGAGAAGAGTCTTCTTTCACTGACCCATCAAGAGTACTTGTGTGGGGGCAGCTGGGTGGTGCAGTGGCTAAAGCACCAGCCTTGGATTCAGGAGGACCTGAGTTCAAATCCGACCTCAGACACTTGACACTTACTAGCTGTGTGACCCCGGGCAAGTCACTTAACCCTCATTGCCCTGCCAAAAAAAAAAAAAAGGGTACTTGTGAAATGCTTGCAGTGGGTACTAAGCTGGGTTCTGGGGATACAATGAATGAATAGCCCCTACCTACAAGGGGTTTACATCCTAACTGGGGAGATAATAAGGGCATTGATAAGTATTTGTAGAATAAATATAAATACATCCGAAGTCACTAAATACAAAGCCAGGGCTTCCTGACTCCAGACCCAACACTCTGTCTTTTATAGAGGATATACCCAAAGTGCCAAAAGATCCCTCAAGGTTGTTTAACATTTCATGAGTACCATGGCTAGCCCATTTCTTATCCCTCATTCCCCCATGTGCTCAGCCTGCTTCGTTGTCCAATCATACACTTCCTGGATGATAATTTTTATGCCACTTTGGGTGGGCAATTATGTACACTATATAGCTAAATATTAGGAATTTGAAAAGTCAAACAAAAGTCTACAATTTAAAATTTCATAGTAAGTGATTTGCTATGGCAGCACATAAATGAAGAGTAACTCAACATTAGTGTTGAGTTGATCCATGTAATCATAGAATGTTGGAGTTGGAAGAGACTTCAGGAATCATCTAATCCAAAACTTTCATCTTACAGAAGGGGAAACTGAGGCTCATAGAATCTAAAGGATTCGTGACCATGGCCATGACAACAATTAATTCTAAGTCCATTATACACAATGAAGAAGCCATTATAACATTCTATAATAAAGTCAAATATTCTACAATGTCCTAAGAATAAATCCAAAGTTTGTTGAATTTAATAGTGAGTCCATCATGCCCAAGGAAGAAAGGACTATTGGATGATAACACCGTATGGATAACTAATGAATGGACTGGCTATGACCAATGGGGTGTACTAGTACCCAGGCAGTGGAAAATGATCTAAAGGGAGGGAGGGATGGGCTCTGTCTCTTTGGATAGATCTTCTATGGAGTTCACGGACAATAGTGTAATATTTTGATATCAATCCATCCCCCCAAAATGGTTTGGACTAAATTTTTTAAAATAAAAGGTTTTTTTTGAGAGGAATTCATTCTCACTATTACCTTAATTTATCCCTGTCATAGACTACAGTGGATCTACAGTGCTCATCTTTTTAAAAGATTTAATAAATTTCTTTTGGTATCTTTTTCATACTTCACCTACCTGCCCCTTTTCCCATTTCCTATAACAAAGAATTTTTTAAAAGTCCAGCAAAACCAACCTACACATCAAAAAAGTCTGACATCTGGAGTGTTCTACACACATTGTCCCCAGCCTCTTCAAAGGGTGTGTTTCTTCTCATATCTATTCTTTGGAGCCAACCTTCATCAAAATAATTGCATTGTTCAGTTTTGATTTTTTTTATGGTGATCACTTTTCATGAAGTCTCCGAATGAGAAGGAAGCCAAGTGACTATTTAGTCCAGTTTCCACAGACAAGTCATACTACTGCAATATCACTGAAAATCCCCCAGTTATCCTTCCCTCTGCTTGACAATCTCCAATAAAGGGGAACTGGGTTCATCTACTTCACTTGTGGATAGCTTTAACTGCTGGGAAGCTTTAACTGCTGGGTTCACTGAGAGTGAACCATAACTCTGAGGCTAATACGAACCTACTCTCTCTTCATATTTCCCAATATGAAGCTCAAATCTGCCTTTCTGCAATCTCAACCGCCTGCTCCTAGTTCTGCCAAACCATAAGTCTGTAGAGAACCATCCCCAAGTTGGCTGCAGGAGGTCATGGCATTGGACACAGTTGATGCTTTGGAAAGCCCAGGTCATTACCATGAACAAGCAAATCAGCAAAGATGGTGACAGGGATTGGAGAAGACAGATTGGTCAAAGTTATCGAGGAAGAAGGGAAAAATGCCTGGAAGTCAGTAAACAAAAGCAGCCAGAATCTGGACAAGGAGGTCTGGTCAGATAGCATGAACCTCCAAGGAAGAGCTGTGGTTGGGAGGTGGTGACAAAGAGAGGGTCTGAAAGTATCAAGTCAGTAAGAAGTCGGGTGAATCCTCTTCCAGGTTTTATGTGTAGAGACATGAGGGGAGTGGGAAGCTCCAGAGAAGGAGCCAAGAGATGTGTCTCCATGAGAAAGAAAGTCAGGTTTTAATTAGAATGAACATGGAGTATAAGAGACCAAGAAAGAAAGGGAGCTTGTGTGCAAGGCATGAATGTATAAAAAGGTCACCTTAAAAAACATTAAGTACAATTTTCTCCAAAATTGATCCAGAGAAATATATTGACATTTTATAACTCCATACCTGTCCTTAGGTGGTAATCAAGAATTTCTGGATGGTATAAATTGCTGGGTCTGCAGGCCATCACTACTGCCACATGCAGATTTCCAGGAAGCAAAGAAATGATTTTCTCTCAGTTTTTAACCAATAACATGGGATAAAGGATGTTTGATGAAAGGAACAAAAGCATTTAGAATGACAACTAGAGGACAAAGCAACATGGTTGGGAGAAGGCAGCACTCGGCACACCGAGAGTGAACCATAACTCTGAGGCTAATACGAACCTACTCTCTCTCAAGAAGGCTGAGCTAAAAGATTGTTCTGTACCAACTCAGAGACTGAGTATTGAACCAATTCCACTGGAGTCAGCAGATTTGAGCTGAAGCCCTTTTTATTTGGTGGCAACAAGTCTGAATATTGCCTTCTGTAAAGCAGAGCATGGGAAACCCATTTTAGAAGGTGTTGGGTGATTATATTAGAAATGCAATACTGAGCCATGCTGATGATCTGTGCCAAAGAGTGAACTGGGCCAGGTCCTGAGGAAATGCCAGCCAACAGGAAGCCTGTCAAGGACAGGGCTGTATCTTTCAGTGTCTCTCTCTGTCTCTCTCTCATTCTTATTCTCTCTTACATTCTCTCTCTTGTTCTTTTTCATTGTCTATTCTATCATTTTCTCTCATATTCTTTCTTTTATATTTTCTCTCTCATTCTCTCTCTTTCTTATTCTCTCTTGTTATTTTTCATTCTTATTCTCTGTCTCTCATTTTCTCTCATATTCTTTTTTATATTTTCTTTCTTTCTCTCTCTGTCTCTCTCTGTCTCTGTCTCTGTCTCTCTCTTTCTTTTCTTCATCGGACACAAGCGTTATGTGCCAGCTGCTAGATACATTTTCACCTGATACTGAAGAAAAGCGTCCCTAACACTGCAAGATTACAATGAGATGCAAACACACTGTAATCATAACAGCCAGCATTTATGAAGCACTTTAGGGTTTGCAAAGCACTTTATAAGGATTGTCTCATTTCATCTTCACAACAACATTGGGAGGTAATACCACTGCCATTATTACAGACTTCAGAAGACAGAGGCTAAGTGACTTTCCTGGGTCATACCCCTAGTAATTATCTGAGGAAGGATTTGAACTCAGGTCTTCCTTACTCCAAACCCAGCACTCTATCCACTGCACCTCCTAGTTGCCCCATCAGAGTCTGTACTTGCTTTCTAAATCAAATCAAATGAAATTTATTTTATTCCAGCACAGGAGCTGACATGCAGTCGGCACTTAATAAATGCTAGTCGATGCATTCATTTTGATTATTAGAACTGTAGTGCATGATTTCACAAAGGATATAAGTTCAGGCCAGCTTCTCCCTCTCTGACTATACCGGCCAGAAGAAGAGCCAAGCTAGCCCACTTTCCCATGATGATGATGGTGGTGGTGGTGATGAAGATAACTGACATTTGCATTGTTTTTAATGGTTACAAAGCATTTTCTGGTATCCAGTGGAATCTCACAACACCCCGATGACACAGAAGCTACAGGTATTATCTTTCCCATTTTACAGATGAAGAAACTGGGCCTCAGCTTAAGTGACCAGGCCAGGATCAATTGTCAGAGATGGAATTTGAAGTCGGGGCTTACTGACTACTTATCCACTGTACCTCTCACTACTGTCACCATGATGCTTTTTGAGAGTACATGCCCCAAAGGGCTGAGCACAGACAACTGGGTAATAGGCCAAGTGGATGGACAGAATCGTAGGCATGCCGGATAAAGGAGATGGAAAACAAGGGCCCAGGAGTGCCTGTCGCAGACCAGGAGCTGAAAAAGAGGGGATGACCAGGTTGGCGGCAAATGGTCAGGAGCCAAGATAAAGGCGGCTCTCTCTGGGGCAAAGGGAGCCAGCGAGAAGGGGACTAACTCTAGCCATTCCCTTCCTCATTCCATGCAGGCTTTACATGAAGTTCACAAACCTTGATGGCCCTGGTTCCCTACCCAAAGAAAACTGAATCCCACCAGGTGAGAACCAACAGGAGCCAGATTCTGATGTTCCCAGAGGGACTTCTGAGTCACAGTAAACAAACACTACACTCAATAGTCATTACTTTTTTTTTTTTTGGCAGTGAGGGTTAAGTGATTTGCCCAGGGTCACACAGCTAGTAAGTATCTGAGGCTAGATTTTAACTCAGATCCTCCTGACCCTGGGGCCAGTGCTCTATCCACTGTACCATCTACCTGCCCCTCACAATAGTTTTTACTGAGGAGCCTCCTCTATGAAGGATCCAAAGTTTTGATTCCATGGCCAAGATTCCAAAATCATAAACTTTTTGAAAGCTTGCCTAAGCCGTCCACAGAAGTGACAGCAACAGTGAGAGTCCTCACAAAATAAAGCCAATTTTCCAAGCTTGAAAATACCCAGGGGAGGCAGCAGCTGTGCCAGAATCAGGTAGTATCTCCACAGCTATGCACCATCACTTAGTGGGACCACACAGACTATAAGCGCGCATCAAGGTGGGTTCTTGATCCAAAGAATGGTGTGTGGCTTTGAGGAAAGTTTAGAGAACCTGAGCTAATGTTTATCAAGAGAATCCAAGCTGACATTTAGGTCACACTTTCTTTGCCAAGCACTTTACATATTTGATGGCATGCATGAACCTTGCAAGAACCCGGACTCCAAGAATTCATTGTTAAATTTTTAATGTGAGCATTTATACCTCGAAGCTGGCAAAGAGCTCGGTTTATTGTTTTGTCAATGATCTAGACCGGAGAAAGGCATGGAGAGAATGTGAATAATGCAACTTAAACTCCAAAGTGTATTCTATGTCTTTTCTTTCTTTTTTTCTTTCTGGATAGATGGTTGTTCCCCATTCACCAGTATGTCCCTACTTACAACAACCCTAAGGGGTAGCTACTACAGGAATTATGGCAGAATTTGAGGGTGTGAAGCGACTTCAATTGCCACATCATCTAATCCACACTCAAGAAATGCCCTCCGTGACAACAGACCTGCCCCAAAGGTGTTCAGCCTCTGTTTGAAGACCCCCATGGAGAGGAGCTCTGTTCTCTCCCAGGCACCCCATCCCTCATCCTTGTGGCTAGTCCAGACTATTTCAAAAATTTTACTGACATGAAGCCTCTTTGACACTTACACCCACTGATCCTAGTTCTGCCTTCTGGGATCAAGTGAAACAAGTCTTCCACAAAGTAGTCATTCGAGGGCTAGACCACAGTTACTCCCCCACCCCCGCCAGATATTCTTCCAAACTAAAAACAAATAAATAAGCAGGCTCTCTAGTAAAGAGGGGGATGAAGTAGCAATACATAGGAAAAAGGCATGCTTGTTTGAGGAAATCTAGGAAGGAGATGCAGCTAGGGGAGCACCATAGTGCACAGAGCACCAGGCCTGCAGTCAGGAAGACTCATCTTCCTGAGTTCAAATCTAGACTCAGACACCTATAGCTGTGAGACCCTGGGCAAGTCACTTCACTGTGTTTGCCTCAGTTTCTTCATCTTTAAATTTGGATGAAGATTAATGAAGAGAGAAAAAGAAGCAATCTGTCAATATTATATTGCAGACCAAGTTGACAATCATTTATTAAGTCAAGCATATATTAAGTTCCTGCCATGTGCCAGGCATTGTGCTATGCACTAAGGATAAAAGGAAAGGGAAGGGGAGAACCCTGGACAGAAACAGGAAACAAGTGAGGAGTTTGAGAAATAAATGAAATGCCCGGCACAGAGACATGATATAATACTGATAGAGGACTTCAGTTATCCAGATATTTGTTGGTGTGCTTTTTGGCCATAATCAGAGCAGCTAAACTCTCTAGACTTGTTTTAATTTCATCCCTGGATAGTAGAGGAATCATTAAGGGGAGATTCTACACTGGATTTTCACTGACAGGTAGGACGTTGTCACTGGAGTAGAAATGATGTGAACTTTGGGGGAGAATGACCCATAACCTCCTATAGTTTGTAACCGAGAAGAAGAAAGCCAGGCAGAATCTGATATAAAGTCTACATTTTAGGAAGGCAGGTTTCAAAAGGATTCAGAGGAAAGACAAGATACAATGGGCTAAAATTCTACAGGGGAAATCAGCTCCAAGAAAGAATTCCATTTGTAAGGTGGGAAAATGAAAATTGCCTAAAGAGTCCAATGTGGGTGCATAGGGAACTCTCTAACCAACTTAGATTTTAAAGAGATATAAAAGGATTCATTGTAGCAAGAGGAAGTAACAGAGAATGAATATAGACATATGTTAGGGTCTTGTCAAAACAGTGTCAAATTCTACTGTTCAGAATGAGCTGAGACTGGAAAAGGGAAACTGAGGACAACAAAAGGCTTAATTTTTAAAGAAATTTTTTTTGGAAAGAAGACGTTCAAAAAATGGATGATGCTTGGGATGGAAGAGATGACGATACCTAACAAAAGAGAAGGGTCAGAGATGCAAACTTCACATTTTTTTTTCTGTTTTCTCTGCCAAAGAGAATGACCATGGCATTGGAAATGGTAGAATAAAAAAATGACTGAGAGATTAATACCAAACTTAAAGAGGGTCATAGGGGGAGAAAAGCACCTACTTTGCCTTGATTAATTAAAGCCTAGACTAACTACAACCTCAAGTACTGAGAAAATTGAAGTACATGATTGTTGAGTCACCAAGCTACCAATGATATTTGAAAGAACGTGGCTGAACAAATTATGGTATAGGAATATACTATACCAGGACCAGAGAAGGCAAGTGTCCTAATTTTTTTAATGGAAGAGAATAGAGTCTTAAAATTATAGTCCAACGAGCTTGACTTTGATTTATAGGAAAATTCTATGACAGATCACTAAAGAGATGAGCAGTAAACTAACAAAGACAGTATTGATTTAAAAGGGGCTAGATCAAGACTTGTATGAACTAAAAAAATTAAATGAAATTTTAAAAAGACTTGTATGAACTTGTGTATAGTGAAGTGAGCAGAACCAAGAGAACTTTGTGCGGAGGCAACAATAGTTTTGGGGGGCGAGGCAATGAGGGTTAAGTGACTTGCCCAGAGTCACACAGCTTAGTAAGTGTCAAGTGTCTGAGGCCAGACTTGAGCTTAGGTTCTCCTGAATCAAGTACCAGTGAGTGCTTTATCCACTGTGCCACCTAGCTGGCCCCCAGAGACAGCAATATTGTCTGATGAAGAATTGTGAATGACAGCTATTCTCAACAATACAATGATCTAAGACAATTCCAAAGGACTATTGATGAAACATACTATCTATCAGAACTGATATTGATGGAACACAGACTGAAGCATGCTATTTTTCACTTTCTTTCATTTTCTTCTTTTATTCAAGTTTTCTTGTACAAAATGACTAATATAGTAATGTTTTACATAATTGTACATGTATAACACATATCTGATCGTTTACCACCTCAGAGAGGGAAGGAGGGATAAAAACCGGAACCCAAAACTATAAATGAAAATGTTTATTACTTTTTTTTTAAAGGAGGGGGGCTCCATCCAGGACAGGACATGCAAGGTTAGCTTTATCTTCTTTTTTGACATGCTTATTAAAACTGGAATATGAATGCTATGGATGTAACTAACTTAGATTTTATTTTTTTAAACATATTTCCACATTAGTAAGAGAAGAATCAAAGAAAAAAATGCAAGAAAAAAAAACAAAGCAACAACAAAAGTGAAAATGGTATGCTTCAATCTGCATTCAGTTCTTTTTCTGAATGTGGAGAGCATTTTCCACCATAAGACTTTTGATATTGTCTTGGATCATTGTATTGCTGAGAAGAGTTAAGTCTATCACATTAACTTAGATTTTAAAAAAACATTTGAAAAAGTGTTTCATACTCTTCTTGTTGACTATTTGCCTGGCACAAAGTGGGTGCTTAACAAATGATTAATTGATAGAAAAGATTGAGAGATGTGAACCAGACACTAATGCAATGAAATAGATTCAAAACTTGTTGAACAGCCAGAATCAAAGAGTAATCATCAATGATTTGGTACGAACATGGCAGGAGATCTCCAGGAGAGTGCCCCAAGAATCTGCGGTTGGCCCTGAGCTGTTTAAGAGAACGTTCTTGTCAATGACTTAATTAAAGAAAGTGATGGCCTATTCACCAAAACTGAGAATGACACAGAGCTGGGAAGGAAGATAGAATCACAGATGATAGAATCAGTATCCAAAAGCATCTCGACTATAGAGCATTAGGAAGAATCTAAATTCAACAGGAATTTTTAAAAGTCTTACACTTGGGTTCCCAAATCAGCTTTATGAGTACAAGATGGGGGAGGCAGCAGTTTCTGTGAAAAGGAACTGGGTTGTTTTTGGCGGACTGACACCATGAGTCAAGAGTAGTTCTTCCCTTGGACCTAATCAAACAACATCTAGATTAGCATCTTCAGCTCTCACTACCCCAGTTTAAGAAAGACATCGATAAGCTGGGGAGTAAAGCATTAAGATGGCAACCACACTTAATTGGAAGTCTGCAAATGAGGCTGGATGTCTATTGCTTAGTTTAGAGCAGGCCATGGATTAGATCTGGTGGCTTCCCAAAGCCATTCCTGCTTTTCATGGTAAGACAGGTGGGCAGTTAGTCAAAAAGCATTTATTAAGTGCTTTCTATAGGCAAGATACTAAGTATACAAAGAAAGGCAAAAATACAGTCCCCTATTCCCCCACCCCCACCCCATGAAGCTAAAAGTCTAATGGGAAAGACAACACGCAAACAACTCTCATAGCTGCCAAACAACCTCATGGGCAAGAAAACATGTATAGGCAATCTCCAACTTATGAACAGGTTATTCCAAAAGTTTGTTGGCAAATCAGGTTTTTGGAACTCGAAACAATGATGCTTGATGTCATAGGCTGGCCCACTAAAGTCTTTTTGACCTTTCTTGAAGCTGAATGACCATATCAATGGTACAAATCTCAGATCAAACTGTTCAGAAGATTAAAAAAAGGGAAAGCTGTGAATTTCTTCCTCCTTTCCTAGTTAAAGGGCCCAGCCGGGGCAAAATTATTAAATAGGATATTTGTCTTTATCTTCCTCCTATAACCTCTTCTCTGCCCTGCCTTCCTTTCCTTAGAACCCCAGGTGTTCAAGTCTACTTAGTCCTTTACCGGACAAACCTACCCCCCCACCCATATCATACCTCTGAAAATATTCCATGCTCCAAAATTACCTTTCATCCCCTCCTCCATAAAACTTGCCATTCTCTTAGCACAGATGTTTTCTGGTAGATATTAGGAATTAATTTATACTACTATGTAAATAGCTTAAAGTACTAAATTTTAGAGGAAAAAGCTTAGCTGTCCAAAGCAAGCTCTAATTGGTGGAATTTCCAAATAATCACAAGAATAAAGGGGGTAGGCATTCAGGCAATGAGAGGTGGGGTATTTAGGGGACAGAGGATATAACTAGGTCTGCCTAGTCTCTGAGTGTTTACCCCAAATAGCTTCCCAGCGTTATTCCTGCTTTTTGTAATAAGACAGGGAGGCAGTTAATCAAAAAGCATTTTAAGTGCTTTCTATGTGCAAGGTACTAGGAATAAAAAAAAAGGCAAAACCACAGCCCCTCATTCCCCCATGGAGCTAAAAATCTAATGGGAGGGACAACATGCAAACAGCTATGTAGACAAGATATTTGTGGTGTAAACGGGAGGTCATCTCAGAGGGAAGCTCTAGCTGATAGGGAGACCAAGAAGGACTTCCTGCAGAGATCTGAAGCAAGCTGAGGAAGCCAAGAAACAGAGGTAAGGGGAGAGGCATGGGGGCCAGCCGGTGAAGAGGCACATCTGGTCTGGGCCCATTCCCCAAATCAAGCCCCCTCCCTTCCCCAAGGGACTCACCAAGGGGAGAAGGGCGTTGTTATCGTGGAGGGATGCTCCAGCGGCAAGTCCTGGGCACAAACGGCAGTAACAGGGTGAGAGGCAGCTGACTCATGGGGTTGAAGCCTGGAAAGTCAGAAGCACAGTAAAGAAGGTGGGAGGAGCATTAGTGACAAAATAATGGAGGAAGCTCTGAAACCAATAATTTTACCCCAAACACCCAGGAATATTCAGTGAGGCAACAAATGAATTTGCCTTTCAGGTAACTACCACAAAAGCCACTTCATAAGGACAGTTTATAGGATCCATGGTATAATGTTACCTTTGTCACTATCATTCATCCTTCTACTCAACAAACATTTTTTTTTTGGTGGGGCAATGAGCGTTAAGTGACTTGCCCAAGGTCACACAGCTAGTAAGTGTCAAGTGTCTGAGGCCGGATTCGAACTCAGGTCCTCCTGAATCTAAGGCCAGTGCTTTATCCACTGTGCCCCTCAACAAACATTTATGAAAAGCCTACTTCGTAACCTACTTAGGCTAGGCACCGGGGAGCTTAGAGCAGTATTTGTAAAATAGTAGTCCCATTAACCACTGAATGGGTATTGCCTTGGACAGACTGAGACCTGTGAAAGGCCTTTCCCACTCCACCTGGGGCCAACCCCAGTTGTCCTGATGAGTATCTTGCCACTGGACCGAGATGGCTCTGCAGGAAAGAGTGAGGCTGGTGAGTTTGCACAATCCTTCCTTACTTAAGTTCAATTCATTGTAAATCATGACATCATCTCCACATATCATGGTTCTCTTCAAGAACTAAGGACAAACAACAACTACAACAGATTCTTTTTTTTTTTTCCAGCCACCTTTTAAACCTTCGATTGATATCTTCTGGGCTTACATCATCTTCATATCCAAACATATCCCTCCCCTCTTCCCTAGTCAGTAAACCATCCTTCATAACAAAGATTTTTAAAATAAAATTTTCCCAATTCTCATTGTACCAAGAGCTATTAAAAATCAGAACTTAAGTCAGCAAAATAGTTAAACCAACAAGCATTTATTAAGCAGCTGTGGTTTGCCAGTCACTGCATACAGAAAAAAGGCAAAGATATTTTCTGCCCTCAAGAAGTGCACAATCTAATGGGAGAGATAACGTGCAAACAACTATGAACAAATGAGACATACATAGGATAAATTGAAGATAAACAACAGAGGGAAGGTAATAAATTCTACAATTATTCCTATTGCATACGTGAGCAGCAACAACAGGCAATGAAAATGAGTCAAAAAATGTATTTTACTTCTTTTGCTCCTCTAGAAAATCCTCTTCCTGGAGGTTAGAGTGTCATTCCTGACCTTTTTAACTTTCACTGAATACTTCCTTCTCTTTCTTCTACTGTCTTAGAAATTTCTAGATTCAGTAGTCCCTCCTTGGCAGTGGTGAGCTGGAGTTATCTCCTAGCAGCTCAGAAAAGCTGATTGTTAAAATTCCCAGAGTGAGCATTTACATCTCTAAAAGTAGCAAATCCGGGTTTTATTTATTGTTTTGTTGATTATCTAGACTTAAGAAAGTGATAGCAGGGGGCAGCTAGGTGGCACAGTGGATAAAGCACCAGCCCTCGATTCAGGAGAATCTGAGTTCAAATCCAGCCTCAGACACTTGACACCTACTAGCTGTGTGACCTTGGGCAAGTCACTTAACCCGCATTGCCCTGCCCCCCCCAAAAAAAGTAATAGCAAAAATGGTAATAATGCAGGGAAAGCTTAAAGGTCCTGTGTATATTCCCCCACACCCCATGAAGAGCTGGTTATTAAACATTTACCTGCACATCCCTATTCTTTGGCTGACTTTCATTTAAACATTATATTCTTTTTTTTATTAATAAAGTATTTTAATTTTTTCCCGTTACATGTAAAGATAGTTCTCAACTTTTGTTTATACAAGCTTTCCAATTTCAGATTTTTCTCCCTCCCTCCCTTCCCTCCCCCCTCCCCTAGGCAGCAGGTAATCTGATATAGGTTTTATATATATATATATATATATATATATATATATATGTGTGTGTGTGTGTGTGTGTGTGTGTGTACATAATAACATTAATCACATTTCTGCATTAGTCATGTTATAAGAGAAAAATCAGAGCAATGATGAAAAACTTCAAAATAGAAAAAACAACAGCACCAAAAACAAAAGAAATAGTATGGTTCATTCAGCATCTATATTCCACAGTTCTTTTTTTTTTTTCTCGGATTTGGAGATCCTCTTCTATCATGAGTTCCCTGGAACTCTTCTGTACCATTGCATTGGTGAGAAGAATATAGTCCATCACAGTAGATCAACACTCAATGTTGATGAGACTGTAAACACTATATTCTTAACATTTTAAGTCTACATATTTGATAATTTTTTGGTAGTTCAGCCTTGACAATTACTTAATCATCTTCCTCTTTTACTAAGGGGAGCAAAAATTCACTCAACTCTTTGAAACACAGGAAACCACACAGGCCCCCTTTCGACCCCTGTCTACATGCCACAAGACAAAGGTAGGCCTATCTTTTCACTAAAGTCAATCATGGCTTTCCACTCTTTAGTGCTTCATTTATATTGACAGATTTACTTGAACAGATTTGGCTGTGGACATTGTTTCCAACTCAAGGCTTCTAGAAGATACAGTCAAGCATGAACTCATGTTCAGCCACATAAAAGTTCTTACTTAAAGGTTGTTTTTTTTTTTAATTATTTTTGTTTGTTTTTTTCAGGGCTATGGGGGTTAAGTGACTTGCCCAGGGTCGCACAGCTAATAAGTGTCAAGTGTCTGAGGCCGCATTTGAACTCAGGTACTCCTGAATCCAGGGCTGGTGCTTTATCCACTGCGCCACCTAGCTGCCCCTTACTTAAAGGTTTTTAAGATCATGGTGCCAAGATAAATAGATTTACCTTCATATGTGGCACCTGTAAAGAGGTTCATAGCCGGTTGGCTGAAGTCTGATGAGTTTTCAGTCATAGTGGCAATCAGATCAAACGCTGAGTTAACTAGGGGGCTGTGATCTGCCTTGGTGAAGGAGTGATCAATAAGCATTACTAAGCAACAGGGCTAATACTATACAGAAAGCAAGACACCAGCAGAATTGTCTAAATACTATAAATACTGGAACATTGTTATTACTGAGGAAGATGATCATGTAAAACAATAAAGAGGAGAGCTTAGGAAGGATACACCAAAAATGTGATTTCACTGGTGTAGGGAATATTTCTACCTATACAGGTCAGCTTGGTTCTGTGACTTATAGAGTTCATATGATCTCAAAATTAAAGCCTCAAAAAGCATTAAGTCTGGGGGCAGCTAGGTGGCGCAGTGGATAAAGCACCGGCCCTGGATTCAGGAGTACCTGAGTTCAAATCCGGCCTAGGACACTTGACACTTACTAGCTGTGTGACCCTGGGTTTAGTGACCTTCCAAAGATCACATGAGTAGTGTACGAAGTGGTCAGAACAACTGCTCTCCCCAATTGGAATTTCCTAAGTTCCAGATTTCTTGCAAGGGGGATTGCCCACTTATCTCCTCTCTTCCCAAATAATCAAATAATTATTCTCAAACCTCTTGGGTGATTTAAAGGAGATTTGCTCAAAAGGAAGATAGTAGGATCAAAGTCTCAGAGCTGGAAAGTCAGAGCTCAGAGGGCATCTACTCCAACAGTCTCATTTTACAGATAAGGAATAGGACCAGGGAAGAGATGTGACTTGGCCAAGGTCACACAGCTAGTAAGCAGCAGAAGCAGGATTTGAACCCAGGTCTTTCTGTCTCTATCCCTGATGTCATCCTGACTCTCTAATAAAATAACAAAGAATATATTTTTGCTACTTTTATTTCTTCACCCACACATTCATTCGTGCCTTCCAATCAATCAATAAACATTTGTTAAGCTCCTACTATATGCCAGGCACTGTGCTGAGTACTGGGGATGCAAAAAGAGGCAAACGAGAGCCCCTGCCCTCAAGGACCTCACAATCTAATTTATCAAGCATTTACTGAACAGCTAGAAACAGAACACTGGGCTAGGGGCCAAGAAGGTTAAAGACAATCTCTAAAACTTAGTGTCGGGCAGCTAGGTGGCTCAGTGGATAGAGCACTGGCCCTGGAGTCAGGAGGACCTGAGTTCAAATCCGGCCTCAGACACTTGACACTTACTAGCTGTGTGACCCTGGGCAAATCACTTAACCCCAATTGCCTCACCCCCCCCCCCCAAAAAAAGACTTAGTGTCTTCCCTGAAGTAATGATGCAAAGGAGTTGTGGTAACATGGAATATGATCTATATCTCATAAGGATACCATCCCCCCCACCCCCTTTCCCTTTGAAAATTCAGGTGTCAGGTCATTGGTGCCCCCTTCAGGTTCCTGGCTGCAACTGCTCCCCCCAATTGGAATTTCCTAAGTTCCAGATTTCTTGCAAGGGGGATTGCCCACTTATCTCCTCTCTTCCCAACTAATCAAATAATTATTCTCAAACCTCTTGGGTGATTTAAAAGAGATTTGCTCAAAAGGAGGATAGTAGGATCAAAGTCTCAGAGCTGGAAAGTCAGAGCTCAGAGGGCATCTACTCCAACAGTCTCATTTTACAGATAAGGAAAATAGGACCAGGGAAGAGATGTGACTTGGCCAAGGTCACACAGCTACTAAGCAGCAGAAGCAGGATTTGAACCCAAGTCCCACAATGACAGATCCAGAAAAGAATTAAGCTATTTATAGTCAATAGATTAAAAAGGTTAACAAAAGTCAAGGCAAGACTGGAGTCACATCTCCTCACAAAAGTTAATCAATCGATAGGTATATATAAAGCAGCTCAGCAAACAAGTAAAAGAATGAAATTTTGCCTCCTCACAGTAGCATTTAGGTAATACTTGAAAATGCTTTAAATATCTCCTTTGATTCTTGTGTAAGGGTGTGGTGGGCACCATGTTGTTGCTTTTGCTCATGTAGATTATGTACGCCCAGATGTGGTTTGCAGGGAGCCAATCTCTAGCACCTCCTCCCTCACACTTCTCCAAGGGAGACCGATTCCTGCCAGGAGAAAAAGCAGGAGGTTGGGGGCCAGAGGCTGGCTGTTCTCTCCTCAGAGACAAGGGTACCAGGATAGAATCTTATCTGACATCTGCCACCTTAGATGTTATTAGTCTAGGAGAAGTCACTTTTAGGTTCAAGCTGAACTCCTTATCACTGCTCCTTAATAGGAAAGGTTAGTGAGGGAAGCTCTATATCCAAAGAAAGCTTGACTCACTTCCCACCAGATGCCACAATGAACGTATATAGCAAATAAACTCATTTATCCAAGTTGATAGCAAAAGAGGAATCAGAGAAAGTATCCAGAAGACAATATAGACCACACAATTCAGATCAAATGAGACAATTAAGCTCCACTAACAGAGTCCCAGATTCCCAAAAGTCTGTAGTGGAGCAAGCTGGGGATGGAGATATGATAAAGATTGCCACACTCTATTTTGGCTTCTTCCCAGTGTCTTTCATTCCCTTCAGGGGCTTGAAGAGAGGCAAGAATGATGAATCTTCTCCCCTGAATCTGGAAGCCAGAAGAGCCAGGATTTGTCTTCTCTCCAACTCTCACCAATTTTGCCAGTCCCCCATGAGGCACTGAGTCATAAATCTCATTAATGAGGAGAGTCCCCTAAAATTGGCCCTTTGAACCAAAGGTTACACTTAAAACAACCTTAAGAGGTAGGTGCTAGTATCATTCTCATTCTAATGAAAAGAAACCTGAGATTAAAAGAGGGAACTTGCCAAAGCTAATACAACTAATAAATTTGAGGAGAGATTTGAACTCAGGTCTTCCTTCTTTCAAGGTCAAGTGCTATCTTTTAAATGGTAGGAGCAACTCCCGGTTCCCCTCTATTAGGGCCAGATCTGTTACATCACCACCACTCCCCCATCCCAGCATTCAGTTTGGGATGACTTTTTTTTCCTCTGTCATAGGTTCTGACCCCCACCAGCTATGTTTCCCACATTTTAGGAGCCCAGCGACTAGCACCCAATCTCATTTAACCCCTAACGTATATAGCTTAATACTTGGATAGCTTTTACAAAGAAATACATACTTCAAAAATATATCAGGGACAAATGTGTAAACATTTCCTACACTATCTTGAGGGCATAATTCCCCCTATGTTACCTCAGTGGGGAAGAGAGAGAGATTTGACCCATAATTTAGCTCAGTTCCTACATAGCACCTGTCCCAGCAAGTTCACATAAAAGCAGCATTTGCTGCCAGCTTCTGCTGGGTGGGAGTTCTAAAGGTAACTCCAGATGACCCCTTGTTATTTAAGGCCTCAGTGCTGGGCTGGCTACAACACCTGGGCTAGCTGTAGCCTGTACTCCTTGGCCTTTGAAACTCCCAGGGTTGGAGATTCCACTTCCTGCACTTTATGTGTTCACAGGCTCTTCATGAAGAAGCCACCTTGCAGCCCTAAACAACGATGCCAACTCAGAGCCTTTTAAGATGCTGACAGTTCTAGCTGCCCAGCCAATGGAAATGGCTTCCTCCAACCACCTGGGAAGCCAACACAGAATGTCCATGCATGCCCCGTCCTCTAGGCTTCCAGAAGCAGCCCCCGAGCATCTTCAACATGCATAACGACACCCTGGGAGGATGTTGCAATCATCTAGGCAAGAGGTGATACAAGTTAAAGAGCTTCTTCCAATGAATCCTGGTACTTGATGACCAGGGTATTCATGTGCACTCCCTAATATCTATGTAACTGTCTTCTTCTTTGTCTTGCTATTGAATTCTACTTCTATTCTCAGTCCACTGGCATTTTCTTCTCTAGCCCTTAATGTAATTTGGGAGTGTGGCACTTGGGCAGGGATCTTTCTCCCACTTCCCCCAACTTGTTCATCACCTTCAGCTTACTAGTTATGTTCTTAGAAAGGTTGTCTCCTCCATCCCAATTCCCTCCCCACCCTCACTGGAGCAACCACCCCAGGTGTGATTATTCCCTGCACTGATACAGAATGAAATTCCTCAGACTCTCTGGCAGAGACGTCCGATTTTCAGGGTCACAATGGATTGTGAAAGAAGGACTTCGGTGGAGAAAAAGCTACTTCATTATTCATTCTAAATTCTCCAAAGGAAAGATGTTTCTTTTGTTCCTCATCCTTTGAAATTTATATTGTTCCTTTAAGCAATAAAGGTTCAAAGTAGAAATGACAGATTTCTGTTATTTTTGTCTTAATTTAAATTTTCTTTTGTATTATTCTGAACCTGACAAACACCTACAAAATGAATATTTCCCCCTAAAAAGGACAGAAAAAGAGTTTTGTATACTATCCTATGAAAGGCTATTATGCTAGCTAATTGTTACTTTAAGTATATGTAAATTTTAACATAGTATTTCCAATACTGCCCTGCTTGTTTTTGTCTCCTGAACTCCCTTCTGTTTTCTTCTGTGTGTTTTAAAAATGTTTTGTTAATTCTCTTTTTAAAAAACAGTTCTTCTTTTTCTATCATTACAAGTATGCATATGGTGTGACATGTTGGTCTGAACCCAATTTCTGCCAGACTGCTTTCTAATTCTCTCCACAGTTTTTGTCTAATAGTGAGTCCTTACCACAGTAGCTGAAGCCATTAAGTTTATCAAACACAATGCTAATGTGTTCAATTGCTTTTGTGTTCTTAATCTGTTCTACCGATCAAATTTTCTATTTTTTAAACCAAATGTTTTGATGATTACTGCCTTGTAATATAGTTAGAACTCTGATACTACTAGGCTTTTGTGTCCATTTTACAATTGGCTCTCTGAAGCTGACATTTGTTCTACTTGTGATTATTCACTCTTCAAATCTGCCCTCCTTCTTAAATCCCTTTCTTTCTTTTCCCTGTTCCTACTTCTTTCTTTGGTGTTTTATGCCTTTTTACAACAAATTCTGTGTATGTGTTGGGGAGGGGGGTAATTGTGGGGGTGGGGTTCAATAATCTTTTGTCTGTTCAGATAAGAGGATCATGAGATCACCTCACCACACGTCCTTTCCTTCCTGTTTTTGACCTCTTATTTGTGCATATCCCAATCATACTAAATAAGTTCATTTTTATTCTGAGCCAGGCATAGCTTAGGTCATTGTAGTGATTCAAAATCAAGATTGGAAGTAAATGGACACTTGGGAGTCATAAAAATAAATTACTTACAATGTTTTTAAAAATACAATTTACTGTGTGATTCTCTACTCCATCTCCACATTTGCCAGGATGGCAACACAAGGGCAGAAACATTCTCCATAGAGCAACCAGTGTGCTGGAGCCGATTTGTTCTAGTTCACAAGAGCTGATTGTTAAATGTTTACTATGAGCATTTATACCTCAAAAATTGGCAAACGCTAAAAATCAGGGATTGATTTATTGTCTTGTTGATTGTGTAGACTCAAGAAAGTGATAGGGAAAGTGTTCGTAATGCAAGTTAAATGTATGCAGATTAAACAGGTATATATTGAGGGTGGGGGAACTCGGGTCTTAAAACATTTATGAGCATATTCTTGTATAGGAAAGTAGGAACCTTAGGAACACCAACTTACCCTAGGTTGGGCTGATTTTGCCCCTAAAGGCTCTAGACCAAAAAAATAGAATACTGTAGGAGGAGATCTGGCTGGCCTGCCTTGGCAAAACTGCATAAAGCTTCTAACAATCCTGCCCAGTTCAGTGCTGAGAAAGCTCATCTCTTAAACACCAACATTCCCCCTGTGATGTTAAATGACTGTGAATCATAGAACACCATGAACTTGGAAGAATTAAATTACGAGTGATCCAAAGGGGGACGCAAAGGTACAAGGTAAGTAAAACTTTGATGCAAGGAGGTAGATGATTGGAGGAGACAGGTTGGTAATGTGCCAAGAATATGTAACTACAAGAAGACAGACAGCTCAAGTGATAAACTGATCCTCCTGAGACGCTGAAAACACAAGAAAAAGGACTTGTCCAGCATTGGCCGATCTCAGGTGTAGGATTTATAGGAAAACATAAATAAGAATGGTACAGCAGGAGAAGGCATGGGAAGAGCACCCAAATAGACTCAATTAGATTCCCCTAAGTATCAAAGTCCCATCTTTGCAGTGAGCCTATAAGGTGGATAGGATATGAAGTATTCTTATTTTATAGATGAGACAAGATTAAATGACTTATCCAAGGTCACAAAATTAGAGAATGTCAGAACAAAGTGAGAGTCAAGATCTCCTGCCTTCTAGACCTCAGCTTTTTCCATTTAGACCCCATTGTATCGAACCATTCTTGTTGATTTAGGAACACATACTCAGAAAGCAGCTAGCTAGCTAGTATCCATATACTTAGGTTCATAGTTAGGAAAACCAGAGGTAAGGCATTTTCTTTGGGGATGAAATTAGAAAATCCTAGTGAGTAAAATGGTACTTTTAACATTGGTTTTTGCATACTTTATTAATAAATGTTGAGATTTTATGGCTAAATTCTCTTTTAGAAAGGCAGCCTGGTGGCACAGTGGACAGAACACTAGACTTGGAATCAGGAAGATTCATGTTCATAAGTTCAAACCTGGCCTCAGACACTTACTAGCTGTATAACCCTGGGCTAGTCACCTAATCCTGTTTGCCTCAGTTCCTCAAATGAAAAATGAGTTCCAGAAGGAAATGGCAAACCACTCCAGTATCTCCGCTGAGAATACCGCAAATGGGGTCACAAAGAGTCAGACACAACTGAACAACAACAACTCTTTTGGGAAAGCCTAATACCTGCCTAAGTGAAAATGTCTTTCTTCTGCTATTCTCCCCACAATCTCCTCCCAATGACTGCCTCATCTGTCCCATTCTTGATATTCCTTGGATCATCCCTTTTCCTTTGATGGAATTCTTGTTCTATTATTAACAAATTCTGATTCACATAGCAATCCTTCTACCTTCTGGCACCAGGGTTTGAAGCAGCAATCAAAAGTTCTGTGTAGCTTTCTAAATGTGAGCCAGCCCAACCCTCTCCCCTTATTCAAAACCTGTGTATTGTACATTATCTGCTCTCGTCTGCTCCTAGCACATGCCCGACAATGAACTCCATGGACTGCCCATCTACCTTTATACCATACTTTAGGCAATCATCATTAAACATCCAATTATATACAAATACTCTGCACTACTTGCTTCTCCATCCCCAACTATATTGTAAATTGGAGAAGAGGAATTATGTTTTAATATTTCTGTATCTTACACAGCAACACATTCATAAGGAGACCATAAATATGGACTGATTAAACTTTCAATTCTCCAGCTGTAACATATAGGAAATGGGGAACTTCTAAGAAGTACAGGAATAAAAGATAGAAAAAGAAGATGGGGTGGCAGTAACAGGGGATGGGCAAGGGATGACAAGTGGGTAGCTGTAGTATTCCACTGGAATATTTGAGATGCCAAGAGAATTTGAGAACCTTTTAGAACAGAGGCTCTTCACTTTTTTTTTAAATGTCATGGCCCCTAGGTCAGTTCGTTTGTGAAGCCTAGAGATCCCTTCTCAGGATGAGAAATGCTTAAAAGAAAATACTCAGAATTACAAAGAAAATCACTTACACTGATACTATCTTTCTGATAGAAATCTCTCAGGTTACCATTTAAATACATTTCTTCTGGGGGCGGCTAGGTGGCGCAGTGGATAAAGCACAGGCCCTGGATTCAGGAGTACCTGAGTTCAAATCTGGCTTCAGACACTTGACACTTACTAGCTGTGTGACCCTGGGCAAGTCACTTAACCCCCACTGCCCTGCAAAAAAAAAAAAAAGTGATATAAATACATTTCTTCTTCTTCAGTTCCCCTTCTGAATGTGGGAACAGAGGTGTTGACCAGTTTCAGTATAAGTACAACTGAACTACTTGAAAGCCATTACTATAGCCTTTCAGCCTTCTTTTTTCTAAACCAGATAATCTCAGTTCCTTAATATTTCATCCCAGGTCCTATTGATTATTCCTGCCTTTGTTAGTCCTTTTCTAGGGGCAAAGTGGATAGAGCCCTGAAGTTGGGAGAACCTGAGTTCAAATCTCACCTCAGACACTTACCAGCTGTGTGACCCTGGGCAAGTCACTTAATCCTGATTGCCTTAAAGCATCCGGGGTCATCTCCAGTCATCCTGATGTATGTATGTATATATGTGCGTGTGTGTGTAAATATATATACCACTAAACCCAGATGGCTCTGGAGGAGAGAGTGAGGTTGGTGACTTTACACAGCCCTCCCTCACTTAAATCCAATTCTGTGCAAGTCATGACATCACCCACTGTTGTGGTCCTCTTTGAGAATGAAGGACCAACAACAAGAAGTCCTCTTCTAAATTCTTCCCAAATTTCCATGTTGCTTGGTTTGGCAAAACCCAAAGTTAGACATTACCTTCTTGTAGAACTGGCTCGTTTTCTGCAGTGTTAAGTAGTGCACTTTGTGGTTCTCGCATGTCATAGAAATATCTGCCTTTTTTGTTGTTGCTGTTGTTATAATATGGAATAGTACCACTAGCACGACCTCAAGAACAACATTCAAATTTTTTTAATTGTTGATAATCTTTTGTTTTTATGTCTTCTTCATTTCCAAATATGCTTCTGTCCTCTGTCACATCCAGAGAAACATCCCTTAGGACGAAGGAGGAAAAAGGCAGATGAGGAAGCCAATCATACATGGTTTTAGACCTGTAACCCCTACCCCTGCAAAGAAAGGATGGGGTGCATTCTTATAGCTCTTCTTCTGTGCCAAGTGAGGTCCTCATAACTACACAGCATTCAAGTTTCTATTTTTGTTGCCATTCTTCCCACTTATTGTAGTCATTGTGTAGTCATCCATCCACCCTGATGTATTAGGACTTCGTGTCATTTGACTTGGCATTGGCCTACTCCAGAACCCTGGCACCACCCCATCTCAACCTGGAACAGCATCTTCCCTCTCCAGGTGAGTTAACCCAATCACTCAGCATTGGAAATCCGCCCTGAGGCTGAGCTCAACTGAAGAGTGAGTGATGAGCAAACAAACTGAGGAGCAAACTCATCTAATGTACTATATCCAGCTTGCTCAGGTTCTGTGACTTTACCAGTTCCCCAAACATCTTAGACATCTCGACATCTGCACCATCTCCTCTTTCCATCTCTTGCTCTGAGAACAACAATCAAACAAACATATCCAGTACTTCAATGGATCCATAAACATGCATGAAACACCTGCTATGTACTAGGCACTGTGCTAAGTGCTGAGGATACAAAGAGAGGGGAAAAAAAGCCCAGAACCTTCCCTCAAGGAGCTTATATTCTAATGGTTGAAACACGCAAACAAATATATACAAAGGAAGCCATATATGGGATAAATAAGAAATAATTAAAAGAGAGAAGGTACTGGAATCAAGAGCGGTTAGAGAAGGCTTCCAGTGGAATGTGGTATTTAGTTTGAACTAAAAGGAAGCCAGGGAGGTCAGTAGTCAGAGCAGAGGAAGGCATGGGGGACAGCCAGCGAAAATGCCTGGAGCTGAGAGAAAAATCAAGTTCCCTTTGGTTCCATTCATCATACCTATGACTTCTCAGTCAAAAACTCCCTTCCCTGGCTACCACTCCTCTGCAAATGTCAGAGGGAATGTGTTTTCAAATGCCTTTTCATTCATTCATTGTTTATATTATTTGATGACATTAGAATTAAGCCCTAGGGCTGAGGAAAATGAAGACCCTCCTGGTTATAGATCCTTTGTTACACTAGACTAAGATTAATGCCAAATAGGGCTACTCCTATGTCTCCCCAAATTATAAAGGCAAAAGCAAAGAATACTTACCGACTTAAATTATATTTTGGCAGGTGAGAGTTCTTCTGCAGAGAGTAAAGCTCTTTGTGTTTCTCACAATTTTTAAAAAACTTTAATGGCAAGCACTGCTCCCATAAAGGGAAACTTAATAGAAAATATTTTGTGTAGCGATTTTTGTGATCCAGAATGAGGAAGAATGTAAATGTTTCCAATGATACCTGTTCATAAATTCCAAACGAATGTTTATTTTACCCAATGGATTAAGAATTTATAATTGAGAAGAATTCCTGGGGGGATTTTTTTTTTAAATCCAGAAGCTTAAGTTGTATTACTGAGCTTATTTTCCTTCCCTTCTTAAAAACCTGGTGCTGCTTTTCCTGTTAAGCTTAGAACGACTCTATTTGGCTCACACCTATAACTATAAGGCCCAGCCCATTCAGTTTAGAAGTAACAGGATGCCACCCAAACATGCTGGGCTAAGTACGAACAAGCCTTTTAGGGGAGGCTACACCATCTCGCCCCTCTACAGATTACAAATGAGAATCAAGTCACGTCTCACTCCCTACCCAGGGGTTAGGTTATAAAAACAGTGGAAAAGGAAGATAAACAATTGCATAGAGACAAAAACTCTACCCTAGAAAATTCTTTAAATCACCATAAGATTAGGACAGTTTCTTTAAAACAGTTATATCCGGAAAGGCACATAGGGTAGCTTTACAAGAAGGCAGGACTACTGTCAGAAAGAAGATGTATCTAAGATGGTCTGTTACTGGAAACAATGAATGCAAATTATTTTTCATTACTCTTAGCTTAGCTATTGGATCAGTAAAGAGGCAAGAACCAGGACATCCACCTCAGTAGAAAACAAAAATAGGTAAAAACAACTCACTGGTGGAAAAAAAAAAACCCACACCACAATAATTAAGGGAGAACGACTTTTGAAAGGGCTTCATACAGAATATGATTATATTAGAGGGTTTGATAATACCACCTTATAACCATTTCTTGGCCAGGAAGCAAGAGAAGATCCAAGGATGTCAAAGGGAAGAGTGTGGTCCAGCTAGTTGGATCAGCCCAAGCAGAATGAATCGTTTATGGATATGATGAAGAGGGGAGCCTAGGATCAAAACCAGCCCTAGCTGATGTTCACGCTCTAAGGGTTACTGGAGAAATGGAGATTAACTATGAGGGAACAGAAGATTCTCATCTCTCATCTCACATACACTGAGCCGCAGCCAACCATTAACTCTAGAATAAAATAAATCCTCATCCCAGCATTTAAAGCCCACTCCAAACTGGTTCCCACCATTCCCTTCTTATTTCACACCACAATCCCTTTCACACCTTATTGGTTCCCATCAACCTAGTCTACAAGTGATTGGCTATATTTGATATTCCATCTTCCTACTTCCGTGTCTTTGCAGAGGCAGACCACTAATGTTTGGAATATACTTGCTCTTCCCCTCTAACCCTTAGAATCTTCTGAGGCAGGGGGGAGGAAATAAGCGTTTATAAAGCCTGTACTATGTGCTGGGTACTGGGTTAAGTGCTTTACAGATGTTATCTCATTTGATCCTCGAAACAACGTTGGGAGGTTGATACTGTTATCTCTCTTTTACAGATGAGGAAACTGAGGCAAGTTAGGTTTACATGACTTGCCCAGGGTCACACTACCAGGAAGTGTCTAAAGCTGGGTTTGAATTCAGGTCTTCCTGACTCCAGGTTGGGGTGCTCTATTCCCCTAGTCACCCAGCTGCTTCCAAGGACAGCTCATGTGCCCCCTGCCCCAAGGGACCTCTCCCTTTTGATATGCTTTTGTTTATTTTATTTTTCTAATTTTTTGGGGGGTGAGGCAATTGGGGTTAAGTGACTTGCCCAGGGTCACACAGCTAGTAAGTGTTAAGTGTCTAAGGTCACATTTGAACTCAGGTCCTCCTGACTCCAGGGCCGGTGCTCTATCCACTGTGCCACCTAACTACCCCTTGATACACTTTTGTAATAAGGCATGTGCATCTTATATATTTTTTCATGTGTGCAATGCTATACTGCCTCCCCTCCTCCCCAGTAGGATGTAAGATCCTTGAGGGCAGGGTTGGTTATTTTTTCTTTTATAGCCCTAATATACCTTACACACACACACACACATTGTAAATGCTTAATAAATGATTGCTGAATTTAATTGAACTGAGATTCTTTAAAATATGTAAACCCTTGGTTAAAAGGTTTGAGAAGGAAATTAAACAGATTATAAAAGGTGATAAGCCCGATAAAGAAGATCCAGACAATAGCTCAGGAGTCTTCTGGTATAAGAGGTGTCCCAAAAGTCTCTACGTGCCGGATAAATTAAAAAAAATAAGCTGAAAGCTTTTATACTACACGATGCCCCATATAAAAAGTACTGCCCATTGAAAAGCTGTTGTTGTGCATATTTCTATCTACCTGACTATTTTACTAAAGGAATTGATTTCTCAAAAATTCTATGCCTTTTCATAGTTCATATTGGCACAATGCCCCCCCCCCCCCCCCCCCCTGCAATAGGGTACTGGACCTGGAGTCGGGAAGACTACTTCCTGCGTTCAATCTGGCTCAGAACTTCTAGCTGTGTGACCCTGAGCAAGTCACTTAACCAAGTGAGCCTCAGTTTCCTCATCTGTAAAATGAGCTAGAGAAGGAAATGATAAACCACTCCAGTATCTTTGTCAAAAAAAAGAAAGAAAGAAAACACAAAATGGGGGTAGAGCTTAGACAAAACTGAAAAAATGACCTGAACAACAGCAAAGCCATAAGTAGGTAATATTTACTTCTCCCTCATTTTGAAATGACAGCATATTCAAAGGTATCAATCTTCCATCCACTTCATGCCTAAACATTCTTTAGTTTGTTTAAAGGGGGGGGGCGGGAATCATGCTTTCTTTTTCTTTAATGAATATATTCCCAAAGATATGCCTGAGTAAAACTAGTATTTTACTAACCTCCTGGAGAAGTTTGTTTTAGGTTGGAAGATAGTCTAGTGACAGTTGAGATTCTGAAATCACACTGATGATTTCATTCGAAGCATGATTTCTCCTACTTTTCTTGATGAACATGAGTGCAAGCCTGGTGGGATGGAAAGAGTGTTGGACTCTGCCTTAGGAAAGGGCTGGGTTTGTATCCTTCCTCTGACACCAGTAGTGTGGCCAGGTACAAATCATGGGTCTTCCTTTCCTCAACTGCATGAGAACTTGGTCAGGCATGGAAGACGCCAAGGCAATCCAGTGCATCCTGGGCTATCTCCAGTGGTCTTTGCTCTCACCAGTTTACTTAGATGACTCTGGAGGAAAGAGTGAGGATGAGGACTCTGTAAAACTCTCCCTGGGGCAGCTAGGTGGCGCAGTGGATAAAGCACGGCCCTGGATTCAGGAGTACCTGAGTTCAAATCCAGCCTCAGACACTTAACACTTACTAGCTGTGTGACCCTGGGCAAGTCACTTAACCCCAATTGCCTCACTAAAAAACAAACAAACAAACAAACAAAAACCCCTCTCCCTCACTTAAATTCAATTCACATGCAACTCAATACATCACCAGTGATGTCATTGGTCCTCTTTGAAAACAATGGATCAACAACCACAACCACCACAACTATCACCACAATAACCACCTCCCTAAAAGGGCTGAAGTGAGAATCCACTGGGGCTCTGCAGGGAAAGTCCTATGGAAATCATTCAGAATTTGTGATAATTTGACCCAAGTGGAAGAAAAAATCTCCACCTTTGTATGTCCTCCCCTTAGGGCCTAGTGGCCCTCTATAAGAGTTTGTTATATGGGGGCAGCTAGGTGGCACAGTGGATAGAGAACCAGCCCTGGATTCAGGAGGACCTGAGTTCAAATCCGTCCTCAGACACATGACACTTACTAGCTGTGTGACCCTGGGCAAGTCACTTAACCCTCACTGCCCTGCAAAAAAGAAAGAAAGAAAAGAGTTTGTTGTATGAATGCTGAAGGATTTGCCACTAGAGTGTAAACAAGAGAGCAGGAAGTACTTTCACCCACTTAGGAAGATAAATTGTTCTTAAGGACTTTAGCCCAACAAATCCACAAATATTTATTGAGACTAAGGAACTGGGCTCCCTGAGTTCCATTTGTGTCTCAGCTATTGTATGAAAATGATTTCTTCTAATTACAAATTCATTAAGGCAAGTTCGATAAAACTGCTCCTTAGGAACATTTGAATCGATACAATTATTGCAAAGACGTGTATAACCTCGCCTAAGAAAATGGCATTTTTTTTTTTTAATTGTCTCGGTTTCAAATTTTTCCTTAACTCAGACTGGCGTCGAACAATGAAATTTCATGCTAATTCCCTGTTCAGAGGGGTAAGGATAAGAGTTGGAGCTGATTTCACCGGCAGATGGAACTCACTGGGGAGGAAGCCTGCTCTACCTACTAAGGCAGATCATGCCCCTTGTCTGCCCTTTTATAATCTTTGAGAATTGCCCAGAGTACTAAGAGATTAAGTGGTGTAGAGTCAGAAAGGCGTTGGTATTCAGTCACGGCGGACTCTCCATGATCTCATTTGGGTTTTGTTGGTGAAGATACTAGAGTGGTTTGCCTTTCCTTTTCTAGATCATTTTACAGATAAGGAAACTGAGGCAGACAAAGTTAAATGACTTGCCCAGGGTTACACAGCTAGTAAGTATCTGAGGAAGAGTATTCTTCCTGACTCCAGGACCTACACTGTATTCACTGTGGCACCTAGCTGCCCCTCAAGTCATGAGTTCAAATATGACCTCAGACACCATCTGTGGAAGTGACTGTCTGCCTCCATTTTCCTATCTGTAAAATGGTACCTGTATAACCGCACCAAGCTCCAAGTGTGGTTGTGAGAAACAAATGAGAGAATAATTATAAAGCATTTATCACAGTGCTTTCACTTGAACTAATCTTATTGTTATTGGTAGGACTTGAACTCAGGTCCTCCCAGCTGCCAGGCCAGCTCCGTATTCACTACAATTCACCAACCCTCATAATTTACTGTTTGGAGAGCCCCCAGCAATATAAGCACATCATGAAAAGAGTTAAAAATAGCTTATTTCAATCAGTTTCATGCAGGTTTTAAATGTTATTTTAGCTTTCACCCGTCAGGTTTCACCAGATTCATTTATTCTATTTACACCAAGAGTTTACCCCCTAGAAAATGGGTATTCTTTAGCTTTGATGGTGTAATCTTTTCAAGACAGGATGCAGACAAACATAATCTCTCATCTGCCGTCCCCTAATCTTGCAGCTAGCACACATGCATGGATTCTCTTATTAAATAAGCATGGGAAAAGTCAGTGCTCATAACAATTTAAGAAGAAAACAACCTCACCAACAAAGGACTTTTCCGTTTGGGAGACTAGACCCGGAGCAGCCACACTAGGATCCTGACCAGTGGAAGAAGAGCAGAGAACCTAAAGCCTGAATCCAGGCATTATTGCGTTCCTTTTTTTTTTTTTTAATTTACATTACCCTGTGGCTTTATCTCATTCACCCACTAGGACGCTTTGGAATCAGTCACCTGCTGCCTGTTGAGGCAGCACCTGGACTATTTATAGCCCTACACCAGGGCTAAAGAGGTGATTTTTGCTCCTCTGGACCAGCTGCATTGCTTCCAAGGCTAAATTTGGAGTCTGGCTGCAAAGTGATGATGGTGGTGGTGGTGGTTGTTGTTGTGTGTATTTGGGGTCTGCGTTGCTTCTGGATTGAGGGGACTGGGGTATCTGAGAGTGAGACTCTTCACTGTTGATGCTCATCCCCCTCTCCCCCAGTGTGGGGGCTCTTGGATAGCATTCCACACCTTTAGGAAAGTGGTGGGGGTGGGGAGGATTTTAATGGGAGATGGGGAGGGTGGGGTGGCAATGTGTGCTGTGGAGTCTGATACCACCAGCTGCTCCATACTCCACACATTATACACCTCTGAGGACTTTCACCCAAGGACAGTGTCCAGTATACAACGAGCGCTTAATAAATGCTCTGTCTTCATCCTGTTGAGTCTTTAAGCCCCCTCTATGTAATCGTTGTACCTAAAATCTCCATGATATTAAAAAGTACCATCCTTTAAAAGGCAGGCGAAAGAAACCAATCCTCTGATTGGATGAACTGTCCTGACTGCAATCCACACGAACTGTATTCCCCGCATTTTTGCAATTTTCAATTTCATCTTTGCAAGGTGGTTCCTGGGAAAAACGGGATTTCCCTTCAGTCCAAACAGAGGACTACAGCGATATCAAAGTGAATGGATGTGATACCAATCCCCCTCCCTCGGCAGATTCCAGGACATCCTTACCCCACTCAGGTTAGCCTCCAACTAGGATCAGAGATTCGGAACTGCAGGAAACCTAGAGGTCACCGAATCCAGCCCTCTTATTTTAGAGAGAAGAAACTAAGGCCCAGGGAGGAGAAGGAATTTGCTCCACTTCAAAAAGCTGGGATTTGAACCCAGGTCCTCTGATCCCAGAGCCCTTAAGCATTCGTCTATCTTACGCTGCTTCTCGTGCCAACAGGAAGATATGGGGAGTTTGTTTTAATCAAACTATTCATAGAGCAGTATTCTAGCTCCCTGCACACACCATCCCCCACACAGACCGAGGACCGCTGGTATAGACCACAATACAATGCCTGGCACACTGGAGGCATTTAATAAATGTTGTTGCTGAACATCAGAAACTGGTGGGTTTTTTCAACGGAAACAACACATTTAAAGGTACATTATCATCTGCTTTGGGCCTTTCCATCTGACTTGCAGGAAAAAACCTATTTTTAAATGTGAGCACCTTGAAATTAGGAATTGTCTTGTTTTTCTGTTTGTATCCCTAGAATTTATCACACTGTTTTGTACATAGTAAGCTTTTAATAAATGATTACTGGGGCTCTAGGTGGTGCAGTGGATAAAACACTGGTCCTGGATTCAGAAGTACCTGAGTTCAAATATGGCCTCAGAAACTTGACACCTTACTAGCTGTGTGACCCTGGGCAAGTCACTTAACCTTTATTGCCCAAACCAAAAACAAAACAAAACAAAAATAAATACGTAAATAAATAAATGATTACCACTCATTGATTCAAAATTGGTACATGTAATAAAGTGAGAGGCAGTGTGGGGTAGGGGGGAGCCCACTGGACTTGAAGTAAAAAAGTTAGAAATTAAATTCCATTCCTTCTTTTAACACTTACTAGCTGTGTGTCCCTGAACAAGTCCCCCACCTCTCTCAGTATCTGGTTCCTTTTTCTTTTCTTTTTTCTTTTTCTTTTTTTGCAGTGCAATGAGTGTTAAGAGGCTTGCCCAGGGTCACACAGCTAGTGAGTGTCAAGTGTTTGAGGCTGGATTTGAACTCAGGTCCTTCTGAATCTAGGGCAGGTGCTTTATCCACTGCACCACCTAGCTGCTCCCATCTTTTTCTTTTTCTGAAAAAGCGGGGACGACACCTGTGGTACTCATAGCACTACGAAAATGTTGCTCATTATTACTTGTTATAAGTGTTCCTTTGTGCATTGGACATCCCTACATCTTGAAATTGATGCTTAAATTCAACCATCAGAGACTCATAACTTGTTCAACTATGGGTCTTTTAGTGCCTAACTCCCTTCAAACATCAGCTCAAATCCAACATCCTACAAGAAGTCTTTCCTGATTCCCTTGTTAATTGATAGTTCTCCTACCCACTCCCTGAACTCAATTACTCTGTATATATTAGGTATTCCCAATCTGTAAGAGTGTAGATTGTAAACTCCTGGAGGGCAAGGGAATTTTCTCTTTGAATCTCCAAAGCCTAAATTCTTGGCATTAAGAAGTGCTTAACCTCTGACCCAGTAATACCACTACTAGGTCTGTATCCCAAAGTGATCGTAAAAAAGGGAAAAGGACCTACATGTACAAAAATATTTATAGCAGCTCTCTTTGTGGTGACAAAGAATTGGAAATTAAGGAGATGACCATCAATTGGGGAATGGCTGAACAAGTTGTGGTATATGAATGTAATGGAATACTATTGTGCTATAAGAAATGAGCAGGCAGATTTCAGAAAACTTGGAAAGACTTAAGTGGACTGATGCTGAGTGACGTGAGCAGCATCAGGAGGACACTGTACACAGTAACAGCAACATTGTGCAATGATCAACTATGATAGACTTAGCTCTTCTCAGCAATACAATGATCCAAGACAACTCCAAAGAACTCGTGATTGAAAGTGCTCTCCACGTCCAGAAAAAAGAACTGTGGAATCTGAATACAGATTGAACCATTTCTACTTTTTTTTTCTTCTTTTTTGAGGTTTTTCACTTTTGTTCTGATTCTTCTTTAACGACATGACTAATGCAGAAACATGTTTAATGAGGTTGTACATACATAACCTATGTCAGATTTCTTTCTGTCTTGGGGAGGGGAGAAGCAAGGGAGGGAGAAAAATTTGGAACTCAAAATGTTATAAAAACAAATATTGAAAACTATCTTTACATGCAACTGGAAAAAAAATAAAATACTTTAAAGATTGGAAACAAAAAAGAAGTGCTTAATAAATGCCTGTTCAGTCTTATGACTGCTAAGTGAGAAACCCTGGGGCAGCAAAGTGATGCACTGGATAGAGCGACCACCAGGCCTGGAGTCAGGAAGACTCATCTTCCTGAGTTCAAACACTTACTAGCTGTGTGACTCTGGGCAAGTCACTTAACCCTGTTTGCCTCAGTTTCCTCATCTGTAAAATAAGCCAGAGAAGGAAATGGCAAACCATTCCAATATCTTTGCCAAGAAAACCCCAAATGGGATCCCAAAGAGTGGGACCCAACTGAACAACAACAAAACAGGGAGGAAGCCTGGCATATTAGTTAGACTGGAGTACAAGTGCCGCCTTGTGATATATACCAGCTGGCTGATCTCTAAGGATCTTAGTCAGGAGCTGCTGATCTACATCAGAGGAAGGAATTTTCACACTAGGACTTTCCAGCCTTCCTTTCCCCACCCCCAACCTCCAAAAAAGAAAAGAAAAGAAAAGAAAGACAAGACAAGACAAGAAAAAGACTGGAACTTCATAAAGAGGAACAGAGCCCAGATTCTGTTCAGAGAGACGACCGTGGGGTAGGGGCAGTTCCCAACCTCTGATTAGGTCACGAAGGGAAAGATGCAGAAAGGGAGGGTGAGAAAACACCAAACGCCCACTTCACAGACTGGCCTAGGGTTTCCGTCTACGTATTTCTACTCTGCTGGGCACATAGGCTTCCCTAGAGCATCAAAATGGAAGCTTAAATCTCCATTGGCTATAGGAGGTGTACGGCCACCGGACAACCTTGGCGGCTATAGAGGATTGGTTCCGAGGAAACCCCCGAGAGCTATAGAATTGTAAGTCGTTGTTAGGTCAATTCTCCTCTCTGAGCCTCAGTTTCTTTATTTGTTAAAAACGGATCATACTATTTATACTCTCTGTCTCACAGGGGGTTTGGAAGGAAGCGCTCTGGAACGCTTAACGAGCTATAGAAAAAGCGAGTCGTTATGAAGTCACACTTACCCCCTCCGAACCTCAGTGTTCTCATCTGTGAAATAGGCAGGGGGCCTGCCTTGGGTCCCTGCTGCTCTTCTTATTAATGTGATTCTCATCGTCGTTACACGTCAGAGGCCTCCCCAGCACGTGATGTGCCCTCCCCCCGCCCACGCTCCACTGTCCAGCCGGGCCCGGGCGCCCCCTCCCCCGCCACCGCTGTGCCCGCGCCCACCCGAGCCCCTCCCCCCGCGCGCGCGCCCCCGAGCCCTCCCGGCGCGGCCCCGTGGAGGAGCGAGCTTGCGAGCGTGCCTGTGCCACGCGCGAAGTGGGCGGAGGGACGAGTGCCCCCGGGGGGAGGGGGGCGGGGGAGAGGGGAGCCCCGGGAGCCCGAGCCCGAGCCGCTGCTGGCTGGCTGTCGTTGTCATCGCTGCAGACCCGGGCTGGAGAACCAGCACCCTGGCCAGCATCCCCAGCTTCAGCATCCCCCAGCATCCTCAATTGCCTCAGCATCTCTATCAGCAGCAGGTATGTCTGTCCCTTTAAACCCGGCCGCAAGCCCTGGGCGTCCCGGGCTTCCCTGCCCGCCCGGCCCGGGCCCCTTGGCCAGGGGGCGGTGAGGGTGGGCAAGGAGCGTGCAGGGCAGTGGTGGGCTCTTAGCGCTGACCTTCATCTCTGCGGGGCCGGGTGGGGAGCTGGGGGTGGGGGGTTGAGGCAGCGCTCAGGGCATCCACTCGGGCGGCCAGCCGGCCGGCTGGGCACCTGCTCTTTCTCGCCTGCATCTTTCTTTCTTTGCATCGGTTGTGCTCGGGGTCCAGCTGCAGATGCCTTCCCTTCCATTATTTGCCACCCTGTGCCATCTTGCATTTATTAATAAAACATGCAAAGTAGAGTGGGGGAGAGGAGGAGGGGGGCTTTGGGAAATCCCATTGCGGTGCATCCTCCCAACAGTAGCAGCAGCCCCAGCAGCAGATGGGCTCGTGTTTTCTATCCTCAAATGTGGTGGTGAAGTTGAAATCCCCTGTACTTGGGATCTGCGGTTTGGTTTGGTTCTGAGATCGGGTCTGTGATGACCACTTCCCCTTTTTGTTTGAGAAATGGGAAAGCGACAGAAATACTATGACCCGCTATTGCGATATGTGTGTGGGAGTGAAGGATGGAGGGCTTCCCCCCAGTCAGGCCCGAGTCCAATTCAGTTTCCAGGTGTAGGCAAAGACAAATGTTTCTCCCCAATCTCGGGTATGTCAAGGAACCTTCGACCTAGAAAAATTGTTTTCCATTTTGGCTTAGGAGAGGCCTTGAACAAAATCATTGAGACTTTCTGTGGGGAAATAAATACTCAGAAACTCATTAGAGGGTTTTGCATCCTGGCGATGACTAAGATTCCACCTGTTGGAAATCCAACCCCAGATTCTGTAATCCAGCTCATCCCTGCCCACCTTAGAGAGACTGAGGGGATTCCCGGGACCTGCCCCGGTAGCAGGGCTGGGCAGCGTTCTCTTGAATGAAATCCATCTGGTTGGGGATCCTCTGGGATAATGGCATTGAAGTTCTCCTTGCACTGGATCCCAGTATATCAATGATGTCACATTGAACAGCCCTATAGTCTTCTTTATAAGGCCCTGGCTTCCTCATTTTCCTGATGCTACATACAAGCAACAGTTTGGAAGGTTTGGGAGGAGGAGAGGAATGTCAGCAACTGCTTATCCTTTAAAAACAACAACACAGTTCTCTCTCTTTTCCATAGTTTCGTGGTTGCAAATGATGGTAAGGGAAATAGCCTGGAATGCTAATTGGAAACTCTCAGAGCATGCCCCTGTGGATTTTTATACCATTTTCTTATAAGATTTTCAGAGCATAGCTCATAGAACTGTCATTGAATGGCAAAAAAGCAGGGCCAAGGTGAGGCTGGAGTCGGAGACCTTGGGTTCAAATTCTGCTGCTCTCACTCCCTTTCTGACCTTGGGCAAAGCACTTAATTTCTCTAGGCTGCTGTTTCTTGTCTGTCAGATAAGGAGGTTGGACTACACGGCCTCCAAAGTCACTTCTAGCTTCGAAATCTCTGATCTTATGCTGCCTTTCCCACTCTCCATATTGTAGAGGGGAGCCTGTAATCTCAGAGGCTGTACCAGAGAAGTGAAATCTGGCAGGTCCCACCGAGATGTGTACGTTCTCATCAATTGGCAGCCAGGGAGCATTCTGAGGGGTGACTAGCATGCCCCATGAGGATCTGGGCAAGGAAAATGGGGACATTCAAACCCATCCGTGGCTGCCTTCCCTGCTGACTTCAAACATATCCAAGTCTCTCCATCCCTAAAAAAAAAAAAAATCAAAACAAACAAAAAATCCTTCACTAGACCCTACCATCGCATCGAGGGAGCTTCCTTTATCTCTCTTCCCTTTCTCAGCCAAACACCTTGTAAAGGCTGTCTACACTCACTGCCTCCACTTCCTCTCTTACTTCCCAACCCCTTGCAGTTTGGCTTCCAAAGTTATGGACAGAGTTCTCTCCAAAGTTAGCAATGGTAGCACAATGGCCAGATCTGCTGGTTGCTTCTCGGTCTTCATCTTTTCCTACCTAGCTGATCCATGGGACGTTATCTACCCCTCTCCTGGATACTCTTTCATCTCTGAGTTTTCATGGTGCTGTTCTTTCATGCTTTGCCTCCTGCCTGGCCAAATGCTCTCTTTTTTGAGTTCCCTTTCTTAGCTCATTGTCCTGACCAAGGCCCCTAACCGTCTCAGAAGGGTTTGGTTGGTGCTCAGCCCTCTGTTCTTCTCTCTTCACACTCTTTCCTGGTATCCTCCCATGGATTTAACTATCAGCTCTATGCAGATGACTACCAGATCTATACAATAAGCTCCAGTCTCTCTCCAAGCCTTAAACTCACATCACCAAATGCCTATTGGACATTTCAATTTGGATGGCCAGAGACATCTTAAAATCAACATGTCCAAAATGGAAAAAATTCTTTCTTCCGACTCTCCCAAACTTGCTATTCTTATCAAACAGACCACCATCCTTCTAGTCTCCTGGTTTTGTGGCCCCGGCATTGTCCTCAGCCCCTCCCTCTCCCTTACCCAACATATTTAATCAGTTGCCAAATTTTATCCTTTCTACCATCACAACATTTTTAGCACCCACCTCCTCTCCACTCACAGCTACCATCTTAGTTCCGGCCCTTATCACCTCTCATTTGGATTATTACAACATTCTCCTAATTGGTTTGCCTACCTCAAGCCTCCCGTATTCTAGACCATCCAGCACACTGCTACCAAAATACTTTTCTTTAGATGAAAATCTGACTATGTCATTTCCCTGCTTAATCAATTCCTATGGCTTATCTATTGCCTCCAGGGGAAAATATAAAGCCCTGCACAAGATTGCCCCAACCTATCTTTTCAATCTCACTGGACATGATCCAGCCAAGCGGGTCTTTTCTCTGTTTCTCACACACAATACTCATCTCTCATCTCTATGCCTTTGCACTTACTGTCTCACATGCCTGTAATGCCCTCCCTCCTCACCTCTCTGCCTCATAGAATTCCCCTTTCTTCCTTCTGGACACAACTTGGGAACCTTCTTCATGTACTATTTTCTGTCATCCCCCCTCCCTCAAATGCTAGTGACTTCCTTCTCAAAAGACTTTATTTCACTATTTGGTAAACCCTTCATGAAGAATCTTAACTAAGGTGAGCAGGGTTTGCAATCTGCCTTGGTAAATAGAATGATCACACTGACATATTCAGATCTTTCAGGTCCCCATTTCATGGATGAAGAAACTGAGAATTAGTAAGAAGTGACCTGCCTATGGTTGCACAACTACAAAGTGGTGGGGCTGAGACAGAGTATCCTAGGTCTAGAACTAGAAGAGGCCAATCCAGCTCCCTCATTTTACAAATGAAAACTGAGGCTGGGGGAATTAAGTGACTTGCCTGAGGTTATACAAAACTGTTCATGTCAAGTCCTTTAATTCCTAGGCTAGTATTCGATTGCCTCATTCTTTAAATTTTCAGTTAGCTTCACAACTTGCCACAGGTATTTCTACCGCAACCCCCACTTTCCAGATAGAAAAACTTAGCACCCAAGAGACCACGGGCCTTGCCCCAAGACACATAGACTAAGTGTCAGAAAGCCTGAAACACCCACGCCACTGATTTCCGGCAAGTGAAAATGGGCGAGCATGGGATCTGTGTTACCCCTCTGTGTTTTCCCAAAATGGGGCATAAGCTATGCTTCAACTGAACTTCCTCCAACAAGTAATTAAGTCTGCCTGTTTCAGAAGTAATTTGATTCCCCCTGTCCCCAGTTAAGCGTCCCAGATATCAGGTAAGAAATCGAGAGAGATGGCACCAAATGAATCATCCACTCCTTTCCTTTAAGAGCCCCTCAGTCTTCCCAGACCACTTCTCTCCCTTCCGGGTCCTCGGAGGTGCACATAAGTGCAGGGCTGCCTCTCATGAACTGCTCTGTGCTGAAGGCATTATCAAAGGAGGAAAATAAAACCCAACCCATATCGTAGCCTTTAACCATAATGCAGTTTGTCATGGGGCATAGCAAGTCATTCATGTGCAACCTTTATACTTGACATATTCAGCTAAGAGAGGGAGACGTTTCTATCTTTTCCCAGACGACTTGTAATTTAGGTGTTGAGTTGTGCTCCTATATTCCATATTCCATTGTGCTCTTATACTCCTATAATCTTTTCTTCAGAGAATCACAGAACCAGAGAGGGAAGGGACCCAAGAGGTCATTGACTTGAACGTATCCCAGAACAGGAATTCCCTGTCAAAATGGTTACTCAGTATTTAAAGCCCTAGGGAAACTGTGTGATGCCGAAGTGCACAGAGAACTAGAAGACCTGAGTTCAAATCCAGCCTCAGATCCTCATTAGCTCTGTGACCCTGGGCAAGTCACTTCATCTCTGTTTGCTTCAGTTTCCTCAGTTGTAAAATTGAGAAAATAAGAGCATCAGATGAGAAAATTTGTAAGGTGCTTAGCACAGTGCCTGGAATCTAGTAGGTACTATACAAATGCTTTTTCCTTTCCCTTATCCCCCTTCATAACCCAACCCTAATCTATCTTTCCAGCTAATTATACGTTATTATCCAACTGGTCTTTTTACTGTTCCTTATCCCACCTCCCATCTCCTTGCCTTTGGACTGGTTATCCCCTATACCTGGAATACATGCCTTCTCACCTCTGCCTTAGAACCCCTGGTTTTCTGGAAGGCTCAGTCAGGTATTACCTTTGCCCTGAAGTCTTTCCAGATATTCCCAGTCACAAGCACACATACCCCCTTAATCCCCACCTCAAAGTTACGTTTATTTTTTTGTTTTGTTTTCTTTGTTATTTTATTTTGGTAAGGCAATTGGGGTTAAGTGACTTGCCCAAGGTCACACAGCTAGTAAGTGTCAAGTGTCTGAGGTCAGATTTGAACTCAGGTCCTCCTGACTCCAGGGCTGGCGCTCTATCCACTGCACCACCTAGCTGTCCCAAAGTTACGTTTATTTTTAAAACTGTATTTTTTATTTAATTATATTTGTGCATGTTTTCCTTGATAGAATGTGAGCTTCTTGAGGGCGGGGACTATCTCACTTTTGTCTTTGTATCCCCAGTGCCTAATAATGTGTACAGCACACAGTGGATAATTCATTCTCATTGCTCTACTCAAACACATTCAGGGGTGGCAAGCTCGCTGCTTTCTAAAGCCGCCCACTTGTCAAGTCAACCAACTTTTATTAAGCCCTTGCTGTGTGCCAGGCATTGGGCTAAATGCTGGGGATACAGAAAAAGAGATCCTGCACTTGAGGAGTTTCCTCTTACAGAAGAAAACAACACACAAAAGAGATTGGGAAAGCTGGGAGGTGGGGGCAGGGAGGAGGTGGCTGGACAACTCTGCTCAGGAAGATTTTCCCAATAAAAGTGTTAAAATCTGCCTCTCTACCACCTTCATCCCCTGTTCACAGCTCAGTACTACCGGGCAAATCAAAACAACTCTAATCCTACCCCACCCCCATTGCTGTCTTCACCTCCCCTCTTAGTTTTCCCTTCTCTAGGTTCATAGTTCTAATCCCTTGATTTTCATGTGGCCAAAATACTATGGCTGTGGTCCAGTGCTTGATTCAGAGCTTGCTGCTTAAGAAATACTTAGTGATTGACTGACTGAAAGACCTGACGATGGTGGAATACTTATCTGTTTACTTGTTGTATCCCCTAGTAGAATGTAAACTCCTTGAGGACTGGAACTGTTTTCTGTTTTGTTTTTCTATTATCAACACTTAGCACAATGCTATGCAGATAGCAGGTGCTTCATAAGTGCTTGTTGAATTGGATTGGTACTGTCAGCCCTCCTTATTCTGGGCACCATACTTCTATTTATGTAGTCTAAGATTGCATTGACCTTTACATCACACTATTCACTCATTTTGAGCTTGGAGTGTACTTAAAACCCCAGGTCTTTTTCACATTAACTATTACCTAGCCATGTCTCTTCTGTCTTAAACTTGTGCAGTTGATTCTTTGAATCCAAGTGTGGGATTTTACATTTAATCAAGGTGAGGGTTGGGATTTCTACCTTTACCTTAATTAATGTTAATCACAAAAGTACCAGGCATTTCAATGTATTCAATTAATCAATAGTTAAAAAAAAAAGACAAGAGATTTTCTTATATGCCTATCATGATGTGTGAATCAGTCATTAATTAACTTGAGAGAATAGAAAGGTTTTGGACATTGGATGAGGAGAGATGATAACACACAGGAAACATAAAATGTCATAACACCTGTGAAGTGATTTACAAACTTTAAAGCATTGTATGAATGCTAATTCTTGTTGCAGTTGTTGTTTGAAAGAATTAATCATACCTCTGGACCTATGCAAGGGTAGACCAGTCTTTAGGAGAGGATTCCAAGTTCTGGAGTCTAGGATTTTAGAGTCAGAGTCCTAAGAAGGAAGCACTCTTAGGGGAAGGAGGAAGATTCTCTCTCATTTCTTCTTCCCTCTGCCCCTACTCCCTATACTATCTTGACCATTGTTGTTAGAGAGATTAGACTGGCAGCAGACAACGCATCCAGCTGGGATCACAGAAACTGGACTGGCTGTGACACAGTAAGGACAAACATATGTGAAATGAAAGTCTTCTGAAAAGGGAGGCAGCTTCAAGGAGTATGACCTCTATCCACACCAGAGAAAACGCCAGTTATGGACTCAAGGGATTTACAGGTTGAGAGTTACCCCTTTGCTACATGTGTTTCTCAATCCATAAATGATAGATAGATAGATGTATATATGTATGTATGTATATATGTGTGGGTGTGTATTTATACATTACATATACATACATATGTGTGTGTGCATTATAAATGTATACATATATACATATATATGTGCCTTATCAAAATACTTTAAGTCTGAGCCCTCCCTTCTCATGGACACATATACATTTATAGGCGAGTGGGAGAATGTGCCCCAAGCTTTTTTAAGGGAAATATTTTGTGCCAATCGTCCTTACTATGCCATCTTTATACTTAACATTGCTGATAGTTAATTGGCTGATTGTTAATGGGAAGTGCACCAGTGGGGACTCAGGAGTGCTAGAATTAAAAACACAGCCCCTCAGGGTTACACCTAGAATCTAGAATCAGGAATAGTCAAGCAAGTCCGGGGTTTCCAAACCACAAGTACAAATTTGACTTTGGGGAGTGGTCCCAGAGGAAATGCTATACTTCAATTTAATTTCATCTTTTTTTTTGTGAGGCAATTGGGGTTAAGTGACTTGCCCAGTGTCACACAGCTAGTAAGTGTCAAGTGTCTGAGGCCATATTTGAATTCAATTTCTCCTGAATTCAGGGCTGGTGCTCCATCCACTGCGCCACCTAGCTGCCCCAATTGAATTTCATCTTATGAGATTCATCTCATTCTAGCATGTTAGTATCTTTCTGGATCATGACTCGGTCATTCAGGATGTTAGCTGTGCCTTATCCACACATTTGATGGGTGCCTTAATCCAAGTCAGTGATAAAAATGGGGAACAGAATAGGCCTAAGGCCACTCCAGTAGAAAACTACCTGCAAGTTGATACTGATGCATGAATGACCATTCCCTGAGTCTGGTCATTCAAACGAGTTCCAAATCCATCTAAGCTTGCTATCACCCAGGTCACACTTTATCCAGCAGGTATGTTGCTACAGTCTATCTCTGCTTGGAAACAGCGACTCCTGACCTAGTGTTCCCGTTATTATACCATGCAGGGAACAGGAATCTGGAAATATGTAGAACATAGTGCTCGAGGTGAGCCCTAAGGGGGCTAGAGGTTCTAGGAGGAGGATGTGCAAAGGAGAGCACACTAGGCACAGGAGGACAATGATTGCTAAGCTACAGAGATGGAAGACAGTAATGTCCTGGATCAGAAAGGATCAGAAAGATTGAGTTGGAAGGACCATAGTAGTGTGCCTAAGGGGAAGGAATATATAATGAGGTTAAGAAGGGATGGGGAAGGGGGCAGCTAGGTGGTGCACCAGCCCTGGATTCAGAAGGACCTGAGTTCAAATACAGCCTCAGACACTTGACACTTACTAGCTGTGTGACCCTGGGAAAGTCACTTAACCCTCATTTCCCTGCTCCCCCCCCCAAAAAAGTCAGAAGGTATGGAGAAGGCAGATCATGAAGGGCTTTAAATGCCAAAGAGAGAAGTTTGGTTTTTGTTCTAGAGATCATAGGGAGATATTGCAGTTTATTAAGAAGGGGAGAGAGTCACATAGTAAAATTCATGACTTTTAGATGGGAGGGAGTAGGTAGAGACTTGAAACAGGGACCCCAATTAGGAGACTATTGTAATAGTCCAAGGGAGACTTTGCAGCTTTGGAATATTAGGCATCACTTTCTGGTGCTGTCCTGGCTGGTCTCGTAGACAGAAAAGCTATTTGTAGGGCAATTTTAAGTCACTTAAACCAATCCCGGGATGTCTGGAAAGAGTACATTCCCTAACCAGTCTGGACAGGCTGAGATGAATTCTTTTCTCCTCTGTGGCTTTTTCCCCTCATTCTGTTGTCAGCTAAACTCTAGTTAGAAAATTTATGCCATTGGGAATAGTTGAAGAAGCACCCTTAGTCCTAAAAAGACCTCCCCCCACCCTCCCGCTCCGCCCAGTCACAGTCTCCCCCTGACTCTTCCCTTTCCCAACCAGACTCCTTGAAAATTTGTCTACACTTTCTCACTGGTTTTTTTTCCATCCTGTCTTCTACTTCAACACTCCCCTGAAACTGCTTCCTTCAATTAGCCAATCAACAAGCATTGATCAAGCACTCTCTGTATTCGGCACTATGCTAGGTGTAGGGATACAGGCAAAAAATGAAGTGGTCTTAACCCTCAAGGAACATACATTACCTTAGAGGGACACACTGTGTTTTCCAAGATCACTAATGGCACCCTCATTACCATATCCAAAAGATTTCCCCCCTCCCTTACTTATATTTTCCTTGGTTTCTCTGCAGTGATGAGTATGGTTGATCTCCTTTTGTATCCAAGCCTTCCACGACTTGCTACAAACCACATGATCTTGGTTTTCCTTCTGCCTTTTTGCATGATGTCTTCTCTGTCTCCTCCTCTCCTTTCTTGACCGGTATTTCTTTCTAAATCAGAAACAATACTCTTATGTGATCCTTCTCAGTCCCTTAAGATAGGTGTTCCTCAAGGTTCCATTCCTATCCCTGCTGTCCTGGTTCTTCTCCTCTCTGACTGCTCCACACTCTCTTTTCTTTTCTTTTTTTGCAGGGCAATGAGGATTAAGTGACTTGCCCAGGGTCACACAGCTAGTAAGTGTCAAGTGTCTGAGGCTGTATTTGAACTCAGGTCCTCCTGAATACAGGGCTGGTGCTTTATCCACTGCATCACCTAGCTAGCCCTCCACACTCTCTTTTGCTGGATCTTCATCCAGGTCATGCCCAATAACTATGAGTGTATCCCAAAGATCTGTCATGGGTAGTATTTTTCTCTTCTCCCTTTATATGACCTCACTTGGTAATCTCATAAGCTCAATGCAAATGATTTCCAAATCTATATATCCAACCCTAACCTCTCTCCTGAGTTCATCTCATATCACCAAGTGGCTCCAATTCATCCTCCATTCAGTTGCCAAAATGATTTCCCCAAAATGCACATATGATCATGTCACATACACCCTCTCCTCCTACTCATTGAACTCTTGTGGCTCCCTATTGCCTTCAGGATAAATATAAAATCCTGTTTCCCACTTTAAATCCTTCACAACCTCCCCTTTCAACCTTCCTGGGCTTCTTACACTTGACTCCCCTCCACATCCTCTAAGACAGAGCCAGAGGCCAGCCCCCTTCCGAAGTGTAGCCCAAACAGGATTAAAATGTAATTGGGGGGGGGGCGGCTAGGTGGCGCAGTGGATAAAGCACCGGCCCTAGATTCAGGAGTTCCTGAGTTCAAATCCGGCCTCAGACACTTAAGACTTATTAGCTGTGTGACCCTGGGCAAGTCACTTAACCCCATTGCCCCGTAAAAAAAAAATTTAATTGGGGGAGGGGGAGCAGCTAGGTGGCACAGTGGATAGAGTACCGGCCCTGGATTCAGGAGGACCTGAGTTCAAATCCGGCTTCAGACACAACACTTACTAGCTGTGTGACCCTGGGCAAGTCACTTAACCCTCATTGCCCTGCAAAACAAAACAAAACAAAACAAAAATCTAATTGGGGGGCAGCTAGGTGGCACAGTGGATAAAGCACCAGCCCTGGATTCAGGAGGACCTGAGTTCAAATATAGCCTCAGATACTTGACACTTACTAGCTGTGTGACCCTGGGCAAGTCACTTAACCCTCATTGCCCCATAAAAACAAAAACAAAAATGTAATTGGGAAGTATTTAACAAAAAAAATAAAACATAGATAATGTTAATTTGTGGTTTTCTAAGCCAATATGCACTCAAAGGATCCTCCTGTGCAGTTTAATGCCCTGTTTCGATTTGAGTTTGACCCCACAGCTCTATAGTCCAACAGTGCTGGCCTTTCTGTTCCTGGTGCAGAGCACACCATGTCCCCACTCCCTATATTTTCACTGGCAGTGCCCCCCCATGCCTGAAATGCTTTTCCCACCCACTCCAACTACGGGCTTCCCTGGCTTCTTTCAAAGTTTAGCTCAAATCCCACCTTCCTCAAGAGACCTTTCTCAGTGGCCTCCATGGCTAGTGCCCTCCCTCTGATGCTATCACCCTTCTACACTACATATCTCTTGTGTGTTCATGTTATTTGCATGGTGTTGCCCTCATCAGACTGTGAGCCCCATTCGACCACGTTTTGTCATTTAGCACAGAGTTTGGCACACAGTAAGTGATAAATAAATGCTTGTTGGCAGATTGACTGACTGACACTCTGTCCTTGGCACTAGTATTCAGTCTTGTGCTGTTACTATCACCTCCACAAAAAGAACTCCCAGATTTATAGTTTCTCTTTTGACCTCTCTCACAAGCTCCTGACGTGAGACACCGATAATAACGATGATGACGATAACTGACGGTGATGTCATACTCTAAGGCTGGCTCTGCAGCCCTTATTTTATTTTATCCTGACAGTGACCCTGGTAGCGGGGCACTGCAGGTAATCCTCATCCTCTCCCTCTTCCTCATCCTGACTTTGCAGTTTAGGAAACAGTTTAAGTAACTTGCACATGGTCACTCAATGACTGTTAGAGGCAGGGTTTGAACTCATGTCTCTCCTGAGTCCAAGGATAGCACCCCCCCCCCAATACACCATGCTGCTTCAATTCCCAGATACCTCTAGGGCATCTCCATGTGGATGCTCCACCAGCACAGCAACCCAAAAGGAAGTTTATTCTCTCTCCCCTAAAACCTTCTCCTTCCAATGTCACTCTGTCAGTGGCAATGCCATTCACCTTCCTCTCATGATTAAAACTATAGTATTATTATCTTATACCTCTCTTTCTTCCCTTCCTCACTTTCCTCTTCCCTCTCTCTTCTTCCTGTTCTTGTTCTTTTTTCTTTTTCTTCCTCACCCCCTCTATCTCTTTCTCTCTCCCTCTTTGTTTCTGTCCCTGTCTCTTTGTTTTTGTCTGTCTCTCCCCCTCTCACCCCTCTCCCTATCCTTCTCTCTTCTTTCTCCCTCCCTACTTCCCTCTCTTCCCCTCTCTCTGCCTCCCTCTCTGTCTCTGTCAGTCACTCCATCTCTTTTTCTCTCTCCCTCCCCCCTCTTTCTCCCTCCATCTCTTCCTCCTCTGTCTCCCTCTCTCTGTCTCTGTCTCTCTGTCTCCCTCTCTCTCCAGTCCCTTCCTCTTCATTCCCACTGCTAGTCTGAATCTTCATTGCCACCATCCTGAGCTATTACAACAGGCTCCCCAAATGCCTTCCCACTGCTGGTCCCCCTTCATCTTCCATCTCTTACCTGCCCTCCACATCTCTGGCAGACCGGTTTTCCTTAGGCACAGGTTGCTCCCATCACTCCCCTGCCCCACACTGTTCAGTGCCTCTCCATGGCCAGCTAACCAAAGGTCAAACCCCTCCCCATCCTTTAGGACCTTCCTCAGTCTGGTGCCCTCTGCCTCCCCTAGGGTTATAGATACAGCCTGGAAGGGAGCCCTGAGACCTTAATGACCATCCAGGTCAAAGCCATCATTTTACTGACAAGAAAAAAGAGGCTGAGGGTAAAGGGACTGGCCCAGAGTCACACGAGCATAATGTATCAGAGATAGAATTCAAACCCAAGACCTCTGGGTCTGGAGCCAAGGCTTTTTCCAAGGGACCATATGCTCCCTCCATGGACTCTTTGATCTAGTCACATTTGACATGCCTCCTACCTCCACACCTTTGTTTAAGCCACTCCTGGTGCTTGGGATGCCCTATTCCCACCACTTTTCTATCTGTCTGTCCTTTAGAACACGACTCAAACACCCCCTCCTCCATGAAGCCCTCCCTCACCCGCCATCTTCAGACCTGGCCATGCTCTCTGCTGGTGTCTTTCTCAGGAAATTCCTGGGCATGATTTTGTGCTGTAGTGATTGTGTCTCTGTCCTGTTCTTCTCCATTCTATGCCATCCCTCAGAAGCAGAAGCTGCACGGACTCAGTCGGTCAAACAGAGACCAGTCTGGCCAAATTTGGAGAGGGCCATCAGGTCAGCTGGAAGGACCTCAGAAGCCATGGGATCCAACCCACCCATTTTTTTTTTTTTTTTTTGGTGAGGCAATTGGGGTTAAGTGACTTGCCTAGGGTCACACAGCTAGTAAGTGTTAAGTGTCTGAGTCCAGATTTGAACTCAGGTCCTCCTGAATCCAGGGCCAGTACTCTATCCACTGCACCACCTAGCTGCCCCCCAACCCATCCATTTTACAGATGAGGAAACAGAGGCCCAAGATGGGGAAGTGACTTGGAAGTACTAGTGTCAGAGGTGGGATTTGAACCCAGGTCCTTGATTCTAGAACCTGTATTCTTTTTTTTTTTTTTTTGGTGGGGCAATGAGGGTTAAGTGACTTTCCCAGGGTCACACAGCTAGTAAGTGTCAAGTGTCTGAAGCCGGATTTGAACTCAGGTCCTCCTGAATCCAGGGCCGGTGCTTTATCCACTGCGCCACCTAACTGCCCCCTAGAACCTGTATTCTTTGTGCTGCACTAGCCATATGCAGGATGGCAACAAGATAATGAATTTTTTTATCCCAGCTCATTCTTGAGAACCTACTGAATCGTAAAGCCCTTACAGTTACTAGGAGTGTCTACACCAACAAAATCAGAGCAAAATCATTGAAGCACTGAAGTTTAAGTCTTATTCCCCTCCTAGACTGTAGGCTCGGGGAAAGCAAGGACTATATAATATTTAAACTTTGTAGCTCTCCTAGTCCAGAGCTCTACACACAATGTTTTTAAAAACCAAAACCAAAAAAAAAAAATTGTTGATTTATTCATTTGAAGCAGAGAGGCTCTTTCTTCCTTTATTTTCAGAGAGTGGGTGGAGATTTGTAGCAGCACAGCCACCTTCTTTAATTGGAAAAAATCATGGCCTTGGATCAAATCGGAAAGATTGTCCTATCTTTGCCCCCTCTTTCTGCAGTAGAGGGAGTGTCAGTCCTGAAGCCAGAAAGATATGAGTTTGAATCCAGCTTCACTAGCTATGTGACCCTGGACAAGTTTCTGTTTGACTCTCTTTCCTCATCTGTAAAATGGGGATTAAAAATAGCATCTCCTCCCAGGGTTGTTGTGAGGATTGATGCTTTTTACAAGATAATTGTAAAGTGCTTAGCATGGTACCTGACACATGTAAATGTTAGCCATTATCTCAGGCAGAATTCTATCCAACTCATCTCAAACAGGTCGTTGATAGTGTTCCCAAAAGCCTCCATAGGAGAAGTCAACAACTCCAGCCATTATCTCACCAGGAAGGAAAATAAGAGAACACCTCTGGAAGTTCTCAGTAGTGTCTGGCAGTCTGTCCCAGCTCCACACCACCAGTCCCAATGTGCTGCACCTTTTAGATGGGAACAATTCAATGTTGATGTCTTCATTTCTTGATAGCTGGCATCGGAATTCAACTGAATGCCAAGTATGCTTACAAAGTAGCTTCCATAGAAGCTAATCATGCTTTATATTAATGGTCAAGAAGTGGTCAATGTTAAATATTCACAGGCAGAGGTACAGGCCTGGGGTGACTGAAGTGAGCTCTTTCAATCAAAATGGCCCCAGACTCCCGAACACATTCCATTCATCCGTTGATTTCAGGAAGTAGTTTTGCATCAAGGTCAAACTAGGGGTAGGGAGTAGGGTGATTCTGATGATTCTTAACCCCAGCGTACTAAGAGATATGGCCAGTATGTATCCAAGGCAGACCGTGAACCCAGTTCTTCCTGACTGCAAGGCCAGCTCTTAGCCATCATGACATATTTATCTCTCTTTATTAACTTGTCTGTTGCTTTTCAGAAGGGGAATGACCCCTTTCTAAAACCGTCTTTGATTTTTATTGGAAATTGAGCAAAAAGTGGGGAAAGAACTGGGGCAAACCCCAGCCCCCAGATCTCATTAAAGCAAAGCACTTCCAGGACTATTTTTGGTCTTGGAATAGCCTCTCTCCCTTCTGGCATAAGTCTGAGTTCTGAGATCTGACAGCTCATATGTGTATTTTCAATCTCCAAGTCCAGCCCTAACACAAGCCTCCTGCAGGTGCCCTAACTTGCACAAGAACTCTCACCTCTCTGCCCTCCTTTCTTCTCTCTCTCTCTCTCTCTCTCTCTCTCTCTCTCTCTCTCTCTCTCTCTCTTTCTCTCTATCTATCTATATATATGTGTGTGTGTGTGTATAAACATATATACACACACATACATACATACATACATATATGTGTGTCTCTCTATCTCTATCTCTCTTTCAACTTTCTGGTTTTATTATAAATTTATCAAAAATTAACATGTCAGCATTTCCATATACAAAATACAGAAAAAGATGATTGTAGGTGAAACCACAAATCTCTATTATGTAGAAAATAGTATTTTAATAGTAGATACTGAACTTAATACGAGAGTTAAATAAGTTGAGGAATAAGTTCTTTCTGAACTTCATTCTTCTCTCTTCTGCCTACTTTAAAATATATTTCATTGGTGCTCTTTTTTATCTTTTCTTTTTTGCATCACTATTACTGCCCAAGGGGACATGTAGGTGGCTAAATGGATAGAGTGACAGGTCTAAAATCAAGAAGACCTGAATTCAAATCCAGCAATAGACACTTACTAGCTGTGTGATGCTGGGCAAGTCAATTAACTGTTTGCCTCAGTTTATTCATCTGTAAAATGAGCTGAAGAAGGAAATGGCCAACTACTCCAGGATCTTTGCCAAGAAAACTTTGAAAGGAGTCATGAAGAGTTAGACATGAATGAAAACGATGAAACAATAAATTACTACCCACATGTAAAAAGCCTCCTTTCTAACAGATGAGCATAGTCAAGAAAAAAAAAAACATTTTCCACATTGGATATGTCTAAAACCATATTATCATTCTGGACCTGGATCAATCCCATCTCTGTTAGCAGTTGTGCAGCAGGATTTATCATTAATTTTTGGAATCATGGCTGGACATTGTGTTGATCAGAATTCTTTAGTCTCTCAAAGTTGTTTTTCTTTACAATGTGGTCTTGTTGTTCAGTCATTCAGCCATATCCAGCTCTGAGGCTGGATTTGAACTCAACCAGCTGAGTCTTTCCAATTCCCATCCCAGTGCACTATCCACTATACTACCTAGCTGCCCTTTACAATATGGTAGTCATAAATTGTTCTCTTTGTTCTGCTCACCTCATTCTGCATAAATTCATATAACTCTTGCTGAATTTTTCTGAAGCCATCTTTTTCATCATTTCTTACTGTGAAACAAGTTGTAAAAAGCTATGTAGCTAGGTGGCGCAGTGGATAGAGCACCGGCCCTGGAATCAGGAGGACCTGAGTTCAAATCCAGCCTCAGACACTTAACACTTACTAGCTGTGTGACCTTGGGCAAGTCACTTAACCCCAATTGCCTCACTAAAATAAAAAAAAAATTAAATAAAAAAAAGCTATGTGGGGGCAGATAGCTGGCACAGTAGATAAAGCACTGGCCCTGGAATCAGGAGGACCTGAGTTCAAATCCGGCCTCAGACACTTAACACTTACTAGCTGTGTGAATCTAGGCAAGTCACTTAACCCCAATTGCCTCACCAAAAAAAGCTAAGTAGTCCATATAAAAATTCTCTAGACCACTACTGATCAGAGAAATACAAATTAAAACAACTCTGAGGTATTGCCTCACACCTATCAGAGTGGCAAATATAACCAAAAAAGGAAATATTGGATATTGGGTGGGATGTGGGAAAACTGGAACACATCCACTGTTGGTAGAGTTGTGAAACAGCCCGGCCCGCATTCAGAGGACCTGAGGTTCAAATCTCCGGCATCAGACACTTGACACTTACCTAGCTGCGTGACCCTGGGCAAGTCAACTTAACCCTCATTGCCCTGTAAAAAAACCCAACAAAACAGACACACACACACACACACACTCACACACACACACAAAGCCATCTATACTAGGTGGCTCTGCTTTCCTAGAGTTGTGAACAGATCCAAGCATTCTGGAGAGCAATTTGGAATTCTGTCCAAAGGGCTATAGAACTATGTATACCCTTTGATCCAGCAATACCACTGCTAGGTTCATATCCCAAAGAGTAAAAGACCTATTTGTACAAAATATTTATAGCAGCTCTTTTTGTGATGGCTAAGAATTGTAAATCAAAGGGATGCCCATCCATGGGGGAATGGCTAAACAAGCTGTAGTATATGATTGTGATGGAATATTATTGTGCTATAAGAAATGACAAGCAGGATGATTTCAGAAAGGCCTGGAAAGACTTGTATGAACTGATATATTGTGAAGTGAGCAGAACCAAGAGAACACTGTGCACAGAGTTTTTTTTTGTTTGTTTTGTTGTCTGATGAAGACTTAAGTATTCTCAGCAATACAATGATCCAAGACAATCCCAAAAGACAAATGAAGCACTCTATCGACCTACAAAGACAGAACTGATATTGACTGAATACAGACTGGAGTGTGCTATTTTTCACTTTCTTTTCTTTTTTTTCTTTTATTCAAGTTTTCTTATACAAAATGACTGATATGGTGATGTTTTCCATAATTGCACATGTATACCCTATATCTGATTGCTTACTGCTTCAAGGAGTGGGGAGGGGAGGGAGGGAAGGAGGGATAAAATTTGGAACTCAAACTTTAAATAAAAATATTTATTAAAAAGAAATAAGTTAAAACAAGTAACAAGCATTTATTATGCACCTCCTATGTATCAGGTAGGGTTACAAAGAGTCAGTCTAGACTGAAATGACTGAATTATATTAAGTGCAAGGGATACAAAGAAAGGCAAAAGACAGTTTCCATCTTCAAGGAGCCCACAGTTTAATGGGAATAAATCTCTCTCTCTCTCTCTCTCTCTCTCTCTCTCTATATATATATATATATATATATATACACACATACACACACACACATAGTCCAAACATATGTATGCCTGTATATATGTACATGTGCATATACATATACACATACACATACTCATATACATACATATATATACATATACATATTGAGAGAGAGCACCTACTATGTGTCAGGCACTATGCTAAGCACTTTACAAGTATTTCATTTAATTCTTAAAACAACCCTATGAAATTGAGATAGCTACTATTGTTATTCCCATTTTGCAATTAAGGAAATGGAGGCAAACCGAGGTTAAATAACTTGCCCAGGGTCACATAGCCAGTAAGTGTCTGCAGCTGGATTTGAACTCAGGTCTTCCTGACTCCAGGCCCAGCGCTATATCTACTGCGCCACCTAGCTGCCTCTAATGAGGAGACAATAGCAAACAACTGATATAAACATGATAAATTGGAGATAATCATAAAGGGAAGGCATTGGTATTAATGAAGACCTTGGTATACCATAATTTATTCAGTCATCCCCCAATTCCTGTTCTTTGCTTCTGTGCTGCTGTAAATATTTTTGTACAAAAGGGTCCTTTCCTCTGTCTTTAAACTCTTTGGAGTAGATGCCTGGTAGTGACATACCTGGGTGATCTCTCCTTCAATTCCTGCTTCTGAATACCTCTCTACTTCTTCCATGGCCTCTTAACCAGTCTCTCCTGTGCCTCCAGCCCATCCATGCACATGTCAGTATTAATCTTCTTAAAGTCAATCTCTGATCAAATCACCATCTTGTTCAAACCCCTCCAGGGGATGCCCTTGCCTCCTGAATGAAGTCTAAACTCTTTAGCCTGATATTCAAAGATTTCTGTGGCTCAACTCCAATACCCCTCTCCATAATGCTTGATGCTCCAGCCAAAGGGGTTCACTCATTCGTTCTCAAATACACCTTGTGTTTGTCTACCTTGTCATATCTTACCTGCCCCTTCAGGACTAGCTTCAGTGACACCAAGAAGTTTTCCCTTTCATTCTCAGAAACCTATTCCTTTAGAGTTTCTTAACACTTTGTCAGGGGGTCTCTTGTGCACCTCAATCTTCTCTCCCCTATTATATCGCAAATCCCTTGAAGGTAGGTCATGGGGCAGCTGAGGTGGCGCAGTGGATAAAGCACTAGCCCTGGATTCAGGAGGACCTGAGTTTCAAATCCGGCTTCAGACACTTGACACTTACTAAACTGTGTGACCCTGGGCAAGCACTTAACCCTCAGTGCCCCACCAAAGAAAAAAGAAAAAAGATTGGCTTCAGTTTGATATAGTGGAAAGTGTCCTAGAACTTATCCCAATGCCTGGCACATATTAGGGGCATTGACTTGACTTGGCTCTAGAGTTATGGGGGTGGGGTTCAAACCCTTTGTTACTTGTTTCTATGTGACCTGAGTCCCTAAGCCTGTCTGGGCCTCAGTTTCTTTAACTATAAAATGAAGGGGTTGGACTATATAGCTACAAAAATCTGTGATTCCTCTTTGAAAGGAAATACCATGTACAGATAAAAAAAATAAATATAAAATATAAGACAATTTTGGAAGTGGGATGTATTGTCACTTGGGGTGATCAGGAAAAGCCTTTTGTAGGACCTAGAGGTCCTTGAGCCTGCAAAGGTATTAGGGGCTCAAGAGGGGAGAGGAAGAAGAGCATTTTGGAAAGGTACAGGGGCTTTCAACATATTGTTGTTCTCAGATTTTCAGTTGTGTCTGATTCTTCCTGACCCCATTCGGGGTTTTCCTTAGCAAAGACACTGGAGTGGTTTTGGCATTTTCTTCTCTAACTCATTTTACAGATGAGGGAACTGAGGCAAACAGGGTTAAGTGACTTGCCCAAGGTCACATAGCTAGGAAGTTCCTGAGGCTAGATTTGACTTCCTGACTTCAAGCCCAGTGCTCTCTCCACTGAGCCACTTTGGTGCCCCTTTCCACATATTAGGCACATAATAAATAAACGTTTTGAATAGTTTCCCCAAATACACGATCTTTGTTTTTGGCCCCAGGTTCCATCTATAATCAACAGATAAAATGAATGTTAGTTACCCTTCTCCTTCACATTTCTTTTTCGTGGAAATAGAGATCTTTTAACCTCACCATGCCTTAATTTGGGGTGTGTTTAAACACTGAGCAATTTCTTTGGTGATCACTAAAACTCATTTGATTACTCATCGGTTCTGATAAAACTGACACCCATCCCCTTTTAAAAAATGTTTTGTGGGCAGCTATGTGGTGTAGTGGATAGAGCGCCGGCCCTGGACTCAGGAGGACCTGAGTTCAAATCCTGCCTCAGACACTTAACACTTACTAGCTGTGTGACCCTAGGCAAGTCACTTAACCCAATTGCCTCACCAAAATTTTTTTCTTAATTTTGTATGATTGATCTATAATATACATTATGTATGCGCATGTATATATATTACACATACATATATAAATATAGAGAGAGACTTCAGAGACAGAGGAGACAGAGAGGAGGGAGAGCAGGAAAATCTCTCTCCTTTCTTTTCTTCCCAGCTTACTCAAAGGAGTGGTCGATATCTGGGCTTCTATTTCTATTCTCTTTATTCCTACAATCTAGCTTCACCTCCCTCCCTCCACACAACTGAAATTGTACCTCAAAGTGTCACCCCATGACCTCCCCATGAGCAAATTGTTCAGTATACCAATTTATTCAATGGTCTTTTCCCACTTTCGTTTCCTCTTGTCTCCCTTCAATATTTGATGCTAGGTCATCCTTCTTTCTTCAAACAATGCTCTCCCTTGGTGTTTGTGCCTGGTATCCTGGTTGTCCTCCTGCCTCCCTGGCTGTCTCTTTTTGCCTTTCATGGATTCTTCTTTCTGGTCCCCCCTCCTTGTTTCCAAGGTTCAGTCCTTGTCTTCTTCTCTTTGCTCTTCTCTTCCCTCTTCTTTGAAAATCTCATCCTCTCCTCATTTGAGAGATTATGGAAACTGAGTTGCCGAGAGTTTAGGTTTCTTACCTAAGACATATGGTGCATGAGAGGCCCTATCTAGGGGCTCCAGGCCAGGCATTCATCACCCCCAAATTATTGCCCCATTCTCTCAGCTGCTTTCCCCATTTCTAGTCCCTCCTGCACCTCGATGCCAGAGTGACCTTCCTCAAACAGCAGCCAAGTCCTGGAACTTGCCAGGTCAGTGACTTAGACTAATCATTTAACCTTTAGGAGCATTTGTTGCCTCACCCGCATTAGAGGGGGATAGGAGCTGCCTTGAAACCTAAGCCAGAAGATGCTCGATGCCTATAGGCCTCCCTGCCGCAAATGGTCACCTGTCCCTTACAGCAGTCAAAGTAGAGAAAGCAGACAGGCCCAGAGCAGCTAAAAGTGGCAGGGATACACGCTGCCTGCCTTCCCCTGGGAGAGGACCAGCTTTAGTGACACACCTTATTTGACTCATTTAAATGTCCTCAGTGAGTGACTTGCCCAGGGTCACATCAGCTAAGTGTCTGAGGCTGGATTTGATCTTAGGTCTTCCGGACTCCAGACCTACTGCTCGGTCCACTACACCACTGGTTGCCCCCAGAGATAATCATAGTAGTTCACATTTGGGAATTGCTTTAGGGTTGTAAGGTCTTTACATACCTTATCTTTTTGGTTCTTCACAACAACCCTGAGAGGCATGTGCTATTTTTGTTTGTTTGGTTTTTTTGTGAGGCAACTGGGGTTAAGTGACTTGGCCCAGGGTCAAACAACTAGTAAGTGTCAAGGGTCTGATGACAGATTCGAACTCAGGTCCTCCTGAATCCAGGGCCAGTGCTCTATTCACTGCACCACCTAGCTGCCCTGGCATGTGCAATTTTTAGCCCAGTTTACATATGAGGAAACAGAGGCTCAGAGAGATTTATTAACTTGCTCTGAGTCACACAGCTGGTAGATGTCAGATGTAGGATTCACACCCAGCACTCTATATCCATTTTGCCACACCACCATTGCAGAGCACCCATTTCTCAGTGCTGTGTGGATACAAAAGTTGTGGCCTTTGTCTTCAGCGTGAGCTTATAGTCTAGAACAGAGCCTCAAACTCTTAGAAAGTTCTGAGCTCAAAAGGGCTTTAGAGATCTTTTTTTTTTTTTTTGATGAGGCAATTGGGGTTAAGTGACTTGCCCAGGGTCACACGGCTTAGTAAGTATTAAGTGTCTGAGGACCAGATTTGAACTCAGGTCCTCCTGAATCCAGGGCCGGGTGCTTTATCCACTGTGCCATCTAGCTGCCCCAGAGATCTTTTATGCCACTATCATCATTTTATAGATGGAAGAAACTGAGTCGCAGAGAGATATGGTTTCTTGCTTGTACAGTTAGGGGCTGGGCTGGGCTGGAGTAACCTGCAAGTCTGTGGCTACAGCCTGCTGACATTTCCAGTGGAGGGACCTACATGTATGCAGTACCTTTTGCAGTGCCCATGCCCTTCATCTCCTGGCCTGGGGACATCATCGACAACCCTGGATTCCGGATTTCAAGGCTTCAGGGAAATATGATCCATCTCTTCCTTGGGAGAGGGTTGAGGACCCCTGCCCTCAAGGTAACCTTCTGGAGTAAGCACTGGACCAGAATTCAAGGTGGCATTGTAAAAAGAACACTGACCTGGGAGACAGGCAACCCAGGTTCTAATCTGGACTCTGCCACTAACTCCTTATATGACCTTGGGCAAATTATTTCATTTCTGAGCCTCAGTTTCCCTGTGTCACAGGGAATGCTAATAAATGACCTTTGTATAACTTTTAAGTGTTGAAACACATTCCTCATTGATCTCATTTTAGTCTTACTGCAAGCCTCTAAGGTAGGTCCTAAATGTATTCTCCACCCTTTTAAAGACGAGGAAATCAAAACTCAGAAAAGTCAAGTGATCTGTCTGTGATCACAAAGCTTCTAACGTAACAGTAAGCGGTATTTGAACCCCGATCTTCTCAACACCAAAGGCAGCCCTTTCTCCTCTGCTTGCACTCTGGTGGAGGTAGAAAAGACCATCAGTGAGGGTCCTTACAATGCCAAAGTCCCAAGAGTTCATTCCACTTTAAGTCGACAGGAATATATTTCCTAGCTTCCTTAAAACAGCAGGGACCCAAATAATTCCCGTGCTAAACAGGCTTTGATTTACAAATCATACTAAAGGCAGGTTCCTTGGAAGAGTGAAGCCGGGATGAGCAGCATTTGGCAGGAGGAAAACCTTGTACATCTGAAACCCTTAATTAGACCCTGTAGGCAGCTCTCTCGGTGTCAAAAGGCGCCACACTATCAAATGACACAGCCGACAAACATGAAAGATGCTTCCAAAGGCACGGTCGTCTGGTGAGTGAGTGACTTGTCTGCATGCCACACAGGTAGTGTCTGCATCTGTGACAGGGGCTGGGGGCATCGCTCCAATTTAGATAGAGCCTTTTCTTGTTGGCCTGGGAAGATGGGGACAGTGCTGGGTTTTGATGGATTTGTTTGGGGTGAAGCAGAGTCAGGTGTGGTGGATTTCCAGATGTTTGTACAAATAACAGCAACTCTCAATTGTAGAGTGTGTGTGTGTGTGTGTGTGTGTGTGCGCGCGCGCGTGTGTGTGTGCACCTCTGTATAATGTCTGGAAACTAGCTATCAGGGACCTTAGAACATGGAACACAGAACCCCAGAACTAGTAAGGAGTTTAGAACATGGAACACAGAACCTCAGAGCCAGCAAAGAGCTTAGAACATAGAACATAGAACTTCAGAGCCAGCAGAGACCTTAGAACATTGACTATAAGAGTCAATAGGGACCTTAGAACAGAGAATGCCACAGCCAGCAGCTACCTTAGAACATAGAGCCTCAGAAGTAGCAGAAACCTTAGAACATAGAACATGGAGCATAGAATGTCAGAGCCAGCAGGGAGCTTAGAACACAGAACAGTAGAGCTGGAAAAATCATTTCTTCAGAGCTGGGCAGGACCTTGCCATTGACCTCTCTTCCAAGCTGCTTCTCCATCTACTTTCTGAGGGATGGGCACCTGGCTTGCAGAAGAGGGCTTGGGCTTTGGGAAAGACTTGAAGTCAAGAGACCAGGGTTCTCTTTCCAGCTCTTCCACTGACTTAGATGATAGAATGACTGCCGACTATGGAGGAAAAGGTCCAAGATTCATATCCTGGCTCTGATGCTTCCTTCCTGAGTGACCTTGCGGCAAATCCCTTGATCTCCTTGGGCCTCGATTTATTCATCTCTAAATAGGCATGATGGTATGTGTATTAGGTACCTCACAGGACTCTTGGGGGAGAGTTCTTTGGAAACCTCCAAACCTATTACATAAATGTGAGTTGTTATTCCCTAATCTAGCCTCCTCCCCACCTGCTGTGTCTGCAATTATGCACAAGCTTCCTTTGGAGTCATTACATCAGCTCCCCATTCTCTGTCCCTCGCTAATCCCGAGTAAAACCTGCCCAACCCCACAGGGGAGGGTGGAAGAACCCTGGGGTGGAGCAGAAAGGTCCATATGCCAAAGAGGTAATTCCCCAGTCCCTGGACTCCAGCCTAGGAGGCAGCACGTCCCCCTGCAGAGCCCAGCTCTCTCAGGATGGAACACACAGACCCAGGAACAGCTCCAAGCATGGGGATGGTAACAGACCACATTCCCCAACCTGGAAAGAGAATGATTCTGTCCAATGGGATCCAACAAGCTTCAGCAGAAACATAGCAGCTGGTATTTCTGCTTTACAAAATGCTTTCTCTATGTTGTCCCCACTGGTCCTTAAAATGGCTTCATGAAACTGTTTAGGTTGGTACAATCATCCCCATTTTACAGATGTGGGAATGGAGACTTGCTTACCACAAGACAGCTAGGAAGGGTCCGATGGCGCTCAAACCCTGAATCCAATCTCCCTGATCCTTAGCGGGACCTTCTTTCTTCTACGGGAAGCTGCCTTCAATCAGCTGATCCATTGGTGTTGACAACAATGGCAGGGCAGGGTTTCCCAGCAGGATGTTTGAAAAGTGCTTTGGGGGCAGCTAGGTGGCGCAGTGGATAGAGCACCAACCCTGGAGTCCGGAGGACCTCAGTTCAGATCCAGCCTCAGACACTTAACACTTACTAGCTGTGTGACCCTGGGCAAGTCACTTAACCCCAATTGGCCTCACCAAAAAAAGAAGTGCTTTGCATGTATCATTTTGTTTTATCCTCCCAACAATCTGAGAGGTAGGTAATGCAGGCTTTGTCATCCAATGTCCTTTGCTCAAGCCTTATCCTTTTCAACCGCCCTGCAGCCTTTGACACTCTCAATCACCCTCTCCCTCTTAATACTCTTCCCTTGGGGGCAGCTAGGTGGCACAGTGAGTAAAGCACTGGTCCCAGATTCAGGAGGACCTGAGTTCAAATCCTGCCTCAGACACTTGACACTTACTAGCTGTGTGACCCTGGGCAAGTCACTTAACCCTCATTGCCCCGCAAAAAAAAACCAAAAAAAACATACTCTTCCCTCTATTTTTTTGTGTGACACCACTTTATCCTGGTCCCCCTCCTACCTGCCTGACCTCTCCTTCTGTCTCCTTTGCAGGGTCTTCATTGATATCAAACCTACTAACCTTGGGTGTCCCTCAAAGCTCTGGCCTGGTCCCTCTTCTCTTTTCCCTCTGTATTGTTCCCCTTGGTGATCTCATCAGCTCCCATGGATTCAATTATCATCTCTATGCAAATGATTCTCTCAGATCTATTTATCCAGCCTTAACCTCTCTCTTGACCTCCTGTCTTGAATCTCCAACTGCCAAGCCCTTTCCTCATCCTAACTTTGCCATTTTTGTTAAGGGCACCATCATGGTCCCAGCCTTTCAGCTTTGCACCTTGGTGTGATTCCAAACTCCTCACTCTTCCTCCCCATTTCCAATCTATTAAATTTACAATCTGTCTCATATATGCCCCAGTTCTTTCCTCAGACACTGCCACCACCATAGTACAAATCTTCATCTCTTCATCCCTGGATTATTGAAGTAGCCTACTGGTTGACCTCCCTGCCTCAAGTCTCTCTGAGCTATTAAAGTGATCTTTCTAAATCACAGGCTTCTTAGTAGGTGTGTGACCCTGGGCAAGTCACTTAACCTTCATTGCCCCACAAAAAAAAAAAATCACAGGCTTGACTGTATCACCCCCTTGTTCAGTGAGTCCGTATCGCTTCCAGGATCAAATCTAAAAATCTTCTGTTTGGCTCTTACAGCCCTTCATAACTTGCCCCCTTTCTACCTGTACAGTCTTCTTACACTTAATACCCCCCCCAAGCCTCTTCCCTCTCTGGGATTCTTCTGTAATCCATTGACACTGGCCTCCATCTCCCAGCTGCCAATTTTTCACTGACTGTCCCCTTGTCTGGAGTGCTCTCCCTCCTCATTTCTGCCTCTCAGTTGTTGGGGTTTTTTTAAAGACTGCCTTCCTTTATTTGTACTTGTACAGAACCAGCCTCTGGCTCCCAATGAAAGGTCAAATGGAACAGAAGGCATGGGGGAGGGGGAGGTTCTGTTACCTTCATACCTGGATTTCTCTTTGGAGAATCAGCTATTCAGCTCTAGCTGGAAGAATGGCTCCTTTCAGACCTCAGCTAAAAGGCCATCTTCTGCAGGAAGCCTTTCCTAGCCCTGTCTGATCCCTGTGTCTTCCCTGATGAGGTGACCCCCAATATAGCCTGTGTAGATCTAGGAGGTGTGAGAGAGGAGCACAAGTCCTGTCAGCCCTCACCTGCCCAGAAAGGTGGCAAATGTGTCTGCAGCACAGAGCTCAATCTAGCTGAGTACACAGGGGCTCATCACCTAATCAATCAATCAATCGACCAATGAGCATTCTTAAGCACCTACCGAGTCCAGGTGCACTGTGATAGGCTCCAAAGACAGAAGACAAAGAACTTGATGCATTCCATGCCCTCAGTGAGCTTACATTCTATTACACATGTAAGTATACACTATGTATATATACATATATATGTGTGATCGCCTTAAATTAGAAGCTTTAGCACCTGGGCATTAAGCATTTATTAAAGCATACCAGGTATTTGAAAAAAGAGAACACATGGAGTTAAGAAAAGGCCTATCTAGCCTAGAGTTCCAACCGGGTCTGGTCCTTTTTCAAGTCTTCTGCCACGAGCCTGCTTCAATCACAAACTTCCCCTCAAACTGAGTGTGGAAGCTTTTTATAGGTCTGGAGCAGAGGCGGGCCTTACACACTGCTTCAAGCTGATTGGTTGGTGTCATCCAAATCCATTGGTTCACTGGACGTAAAGATGGTGTCCAGTTGAGTTCAAAGTCTTTAGCTACTGAGAACAACACCTTCTTAAGGGCCAGCCAGGTGTGGCTACAATCTAATTAACTTGAAGTAGGCTAATCAGCAGACAATCACTCTCACTTAATTCAATCAGTTTAGATTAATCTCCAGGTGAGCCTTTGAGTATTTTCTCACATATGCACACACACACACACACACACACACACATATATATATATATATAAATCTATTTTAAAATACATGGTAATTTAAGTGGGAGGAGCACTAGCAGTTGGGTAGATCAAGAAAGGTCTAATGGAGGAAGTGGGACTGGATCTTCTAAAAGGGGAAATAGGGGGTAATTCCAGGCATAGAGAATAGGCCCAGAGATGAAAGATGGAATTCAATGTGTGAGAAACAGCAAGCATACTATGGGTGGATCATAGAAAGAGGGTAATCTATAAATAGACTAAAAAAGTAGGCCGAGTCCAGGTGTGAAGCCCTTTATGAAGGATTTTGCATCTGCCAAACAGAAGAGTTTGTGTCTGATTATAAAAATAATGGGAAGCCATTTGAGGTTGTTGAATAAGGGAGTGACATGGCCACTGAGTGATGTCTTATTTTCATCCAGAGCCGCTCATGATGCCATCTATTGAACCACAGAAGGGTTGCAATTTGCATTAGTGGATGGAATGCTCATATCTCTAAAATCACAGTTTTTGATGCCAAAGATTTAAATGTCTATCATTATAAGTAACTTTGCATAGATTTTCAGTAGATGTTTACCCAGGGCTTAACCAGTGCCAGGCACTGTGGGTAGGGAGATGAGGGAAGTCAAGAGAGTACATAACACCATGTGTGCCCTCAAACAGCTTACAGTCTTTCTGGAAAGTCAAAATAGATGTCTCTAGCATTTAACAGTTCTCTCACAGGTTCATAGTAAATACTGAGCACCACAGAATCTTAGAACTGGAAAATAGAGTAGAGGAATTCTATGCCAATCTCCTTCCCAGTGTAAAATGGAGATCCAAGCTCTGTGTGAATACTTCCAGTGACAGGGAATTCAATACCCACAGGGAAGCTGATTTTTTTTCTTTTTAAAAAAATAATAAACATTTTAATTAATAGTTTCAAGTTCCAAATTTTATCCCTCCTTCTCTCCTTCCCCTTACCCCTCCCTGAGGCGGTAAGCAATCAGATATGGATTATACATGTGTAAGTCTCTAAAACATTACAATATTAGTTATTTTGTACAAGGAAACTTGAATAAAAGAAAAAATTTAAAAAGTGAAAAATAGCAGGCTTTAGTCTGCATTCAATCAATATCAGTTCTTTCTTTGGAGGTGGATAGTATGCTTCACCATTAGTCCTTTGGGACTGTCTTCGATCATTGTATTGCTGAGAATAGTTAAGTCATTAACAGTTCTTCATCAGATAATATTGCTGTCGCTGTGGACAACATTCTCTTGGTTCTGCTCACTTCACTATACATCAGTTCATACAAGTCTTTCCAGGCCTTTCTGAAATCATCCTGCTTGTTATTTTTTGTTTTTGTTTTTTGTGGATTTTGGGGAGGTTTTTTGCGGGGCAATGAGGGTTAAGTGACTTGCCCAGGCTCACACAGCTAGTGTCTGAGGCCAGATTTGAACTTAGGTCCTCCTGAATCCAGGGTTGGTGCTTTATCCACTGCATCACCTAGCTGCCCCCCTGCTTGTCATTTCTTATAGCACAATAATATTCCATCACAAACATATACCACAGCTTGTTTAGCCATTCCCCAATGGATGGGCATTCCTTTGATTTCCAATTCTTAGCCACCACAAAAAGAGCTGCTATAAATATTTTTATACAAATAGGTCTTCTTCTTTTTTGGGGGGATGTCTTTGGTATATAAACCTAGCAGCGGTACTGTGGGATTCGAAGGGTATGCACAGTTCTATTGCCCTTTGGGTATAGTTCAAATTGCTCTCCAGAATGGTTGGATCTTTCCACAACTTCACCAACAGTGGATTAGCATCCCAGTTTTCCCACATCCCCTCCAATGTCCAATATATCACTTTTTGTTATATTTAAGGCAGCCCATTTTCAAAAAACTTCAATGGTTACAGTATTCTTCCTTTTGTCGAGCTCAAAGCTGCCTCCCTGCACCTTCCATCGATTGATTCTGGTTTTCCTGTGGGTTCAAGAAAAATAACCCTAATCCTTATTTCATATGACAAACCTTTGGATAGTTGGCAACACCTAATCATGTGCCCTCTAGATTTTGTCTTTCCCAGGTTAAACATATTCACTCATTTGTCACAAGACATGGTTCCTCAGTCTTTCACAATCCTCCTCTTGGTAAGCTCTAGTCATCAACCTCACTCTCATAATGTGGGGCCCAAAACTGGACACAGCACTCCAACTGTGGGCTGACCAGTGCAGAGGGCATCAAGATTACCATCTTCGTTGGTTCAGACACTACTCTTTTATTATTGTTATTGTTGCTACTGCTGCTACTACTACTACCACCATACATTAGAGGAGTGAAGGGGTGAGGTAGAAAGAACAGTAGACCTGGAGTTAGGAAGACCAAGGTCAAATCCATCCTCAGATACTTCCTAGCTATGTGACCCTAAGCAAGTCACTTTACTTATGTCTGCCTCCGTTTCCTCATTTGTAAAATGAGAATAATTAAAAACACTGACCTCACAGAGTTCTTGTAAATCTAAAATAATATAATATCTGTAAAGCACATTGAAATTCAAACTATATAAATGCCATTAATTATTATTATTAATAATAATTTAAGGTTTCTAACATGCTATTTCATTTAAGCCTTAAAGTAATCCTACAAGATGGTTGCTATTTTTGCCATTTTACAGGTGAGAATATCAAGGCACAGAGAGGCTAAGTCACTTTCCCAGGGGCACACAGCTACTAAGTGTCTGAAGTAGAATTTTCATCTAAATCTTCTTAACTTAAAATTCAGTGCTCTCGGGGCAGCTAGGTGGCACAGTGGATAAAGCACTGGCCCTGGATGCAGGAGTGCCTGAGTTCAGATCCGGCCTCAGACACTTAACACTTACTAGCTGTGTGACCCTGGGCAAGTCACTTAACCCCAATTGCCTTACCAAAAAAAAAAAAAAAATTCAGTGCTCTCTCCACCATGCCATTCTATTTCTTAAAGCCCCCTAAGTGTCCAGTCTCCACTAAAGTCTCCCTGCAGCTTTAGTTATACTAGCATCTCAAGCATTTTGCTAGCAGAGCCCAAATGCTAAGAGGTTCAGAGAAGCTTGTCACTTAAGTAGGCCAGCCACTAGGGGATGGTTTTGTGTGTGTGGTGGGATTCTTTTTTATCACTGCAACCTATGAACACTGTTTATTAAGATGCTCAAGCAACCCTTCCTTGAAATATTGAGTCATGACTAGAGATGAGCTAGCATGTCACATTGGAATTCAATTCTTTGATATTTATCGAGGAATTTGCTACATGCAAGATACTGGCTGGGTTCTAAGCAGACAAAAACAGAATTATCCTTGTCCTCAACAAGCCTACATTCCTCACAGGGGATACAACATGTACACAAAGAAGTAAATAAAAGGTATACATATATGTGTATATAATACACACACATATATGTATGTGTGTATATGTATGTGTGTGTGTGTAATTCATTCCATTCCCCCTTTGTGTTTTTTTTTCCCTCATTAGAATATAAGCTTCTTGCCTCAGACACTTGACACCTACTAGCTGTATGACCCTGGGCAAGTCACTTAACCCCAATTGTCTCACCAAAATAATAATAATAATAGTAATAAAAAATTGATGTCAAAATTTGTTTTAAAAAAAGAATATAAGCTTCTTGAGGGTGGAGACTATTTTGTTTACTCGTATTTTTGTATGTCAAGCATTGAGCATAGTGCCTGAAACATAGTAAGTAATCATTGCTCAATATCTATCTTTCATGTGTAGAAGGAAAGAGTGGTCTTTGACCACTCGATTTGCATTTCCAACCAGTGAATATAATAACAAGATAATGAGGTTAATATCCAGAATGAAATCTTAAGATAATGAGGTGTTAATGTGTTAACATAATGTTAACACTTTAGAAAATGTGAAACCTTTGGTTGAATTACAAGGGCAGCTTCCCATTGGCTGGCAGAAGATGAGTATATTACTGGGTGGGACTAAAAGTTAGTAGGTTGAACAGTCAGGCCCTTCAATATTGAGAAACAGTAGAGGCAATTTGAAAATTCATGAGTTGAATAGAAAATTCGAAGTCAGGAAAAATCTAGGTCCACCTCTTGGGGGAAAGGGAAGGGGGCATTTTCTCTCCTTGACTCTCTTTGACTATGACTCATTCACTGTATGAGAAATCTCATACAGTAATTGGATAGTTTTAGCCATAATTGAGGGATCAGAGACACACAGTCCAGAGAGACATGGATGTAGAGAAGTAGTTGCTCCCATCTGGAAGTAGCTTCAAGAAACATGATCCCTAGCAGTAGAGATGAGAACTAGCTGTGGCCTCAAAAGAGCTGGACCTGTGAGGAGCAAAACCTGAAAGCCCAGCTGAGCAACCTACTCAGCAAGAGCCACTTTTTGAGGACTCCACTAAGAAAGAAAGGCCCAGTTCTTCCATGATTGTAAACTTTTCATATGTTCCCTGCATGTTTGCCCCATCACCATTGTGCTTTAAGTTGGTGCCCACTATTTCCATGGATGCCGTGCATATTTGTGTACTCCACGTTTATAGGAAGAATGTTTCATTGTTACTGTTTTTACTGTGCCATCTCAGTAAATGCCTTTGCTAAGAGTTAACTATGTCTGCTGCCTGATTGGTAATAAGGAGCACACTAGTGGGGGCTCATGGACTCTAATGTTAGTATCCCAGACCGTTGTCCCTAGAAACTGTGGGAACTGCTGGGTCCTCTGAGCCCTAACTTACAAATATGAGTGTCAGTTAAGGGAGTATCCCCAAGGTAGTGCCACATACAAAGTAATTCAAAATAATTTCAAAAGGGAAAGAATATTAACAACTAGAGTGGAGAGCTATGGGGAAATCAGTCAGAAAAGAATAGCTAAGCCTAGGAAAACATAGAGAGTTTGCAGGCTACCAAAGAAGGACATTAGAATTTTTGTCTCTTGGGGGCAGCTAGGTGGCACAGTGGATCAAGCACCGGCCCTGCATTCAGGAGGACCTGAGTTCAAATCCAGCCTCAGACACTTGACACTTACTAGCTGTGTGACCCTGGGCAAGTCACTTAACCCTCATTGCCAGCAAAGATAGATAGATAGGTAGGTAGGTAGATAGATAGATAGATAGATAGATAGATAGATAGATAGATAGATAGATAGATAGATAGATAGATAGATGAATGAATGAAGAAAGGAATGAACAAATAAATAAATGGATGATATAAATGGATAAATAAATAAATAATTAGATAAATAAATAAATAAATGAGAATCAAGAAAGTCCTTGTTCTCCCCTTTGAAATGACCATTGTGGAATCTCAGAGCTGGAAGCAAGTGGGTCCAATCCCCTTTAACATCTCAGAGAGGTTTTGTGATCTGCCTGAGGTCACACAGGGAGCAATTCCTGACAAGTGATCATTCAGCCTCTCTCTGAAGCCCTTCAGTGATGGGGAATCCCAAAGCTTCCGGGGCAGCCCCTTTTCACTTGGGGGTAACTTGATGCTGCTAGGAAACTTGTCTGTGTATCTTTCTGGCCCCACTTTGTACTCTCCAGCACTTTTCAGGGTCTCAGAAAAGTCTTAGTGCTTAGCTCTAAGAGCTTACAAGGGCACCAAGACTTTTGGGACACCCTGTATAGTCAATGTTCCAGCCAAACTGTGCTACTTGCCAGCTTCAGTTGGTGATATGGGCTTTCCTGTCTCTCTATGTTTGCTTACTCTGTAACTTGTGCCTGGAATGCCTCTCTTCTCCCTCTTTGTTGAGTTTTCCCCCATTTCTTAGTCTAGCTCAGATGCCATATCCTCAATGAACTCTGATACTTCCAGAATATTGACTTTCTCTCCACATGATTCACACCTACCCTGGATATTATTTACGTTTGTTTTTTTTTTACCCTTCTCCAACCCTGTGTTATTTCGTATTCTAGGTATCTATATCTAAATCATATCCCGCTGTTGGAATGGTAGTACCATTAGGAAGAATTATGTCTTATCTAATTAGTGTGGTATAGTGGGGGGGGGGGGTGGAGCAGCAGCAGCAGAAAAGTATACTGGTTTGCAAAGTGCTTAACAAAGATCTCATTTTATCTTCATAGCAATCCTGGGAGATAGGTGATATTATTATCCCCATTTTACAGATGAGGAAACTGATACATATGAGTTAAGAGACTTGCCCAAGATCTGACTCGAGATTTGAACTCAGGTCTTCTTGACTCCAGGTATAGCACTACACTATCCCCCTACCCTCACCCCTACCGCCTAGATGCCTCCAGCACAGAGAGCTGGACTTGAAGTTAGGAAACCCTGGATTCAAATTCTACTTATTACTTATTAGTTATGTGACCTTAAAGCAGATAATTTCTTCTGGTTTTGTTTCAGTTTCCTCTTCTGTAAAATGAAGGCAATATGCAACAATTCTCAGTTGCTCGGAGGCTCAAATGAGATCATTTAGGGAAAGTGCTTTGCAAACTTTAAAGCATTATGTAAATATTCCCTGTTATTGTCCAATCTTGCATTTCCACCCCCATTCCCCATCTTCAAGCACTTTGCTCTGCACACAGGAGGTATTTAATAAATGTTTGTTGAGCTGACTTTGCTGAATGTGACCTTGGGCAAGCCCCTGGACTTCCCTATGCCTCAGTCCCTCAATCTGTAAAATGGGTTCAGTCAGAACCACCTTCCTTCCTTCATAGAGTGGCTGTCAAAATAAATGAGATGTTGTACTTGAAAGTCCTCTGTAAAGTCCAAAGATATGGAAATGCTATTATTCTTCAACCAGGGACAGATCTCAGGAATGATCTGCCAATCTGGGCTGCTCCTAAGAGATCCTCAGTATATCCCATGAGTCTGCCCACTGTAGGACACACTTTCCTCTAAGTGGAAAAATGTAATCCTAGCCTCTGAGGAAAGAAAAGTTGCTGACTAAGTGCTCCTCGGTATCATTTCTTTGGAACAGAGATGACCTTGCACATTCATCTTTAGGAGTGCTGCCAACAGCATCTGACCTCCTCAGGGACACCCTTTGGGTTTGGTGACAAAGTCAAGGCTAACTTCTCAATTGCAGGATGAGCGTGAACTTGTCTGTCTCTTGGGCTCAGCTTACAACAAGATGCTGGAGTCTGATGAGCGTGAGCCACTGGGATATCTTCACCATCGAGGTGTTACAGAAAGGTCGACTCATGTTCATTTATTAAAAAAACAAACAAACAAACAAACAAACCCCTACCCCTTCCCATGTGTTTATACATGACTTTATAGTGAACAAAGCATTTTCGTAGGTGTGACCTTCTCTGAGCTCACCACACTTTTGGAACCCTGCCTCCCCAGGATTCTCTGCCCTCTGACTGGCAAGTCCCAGGACCTCAGAGTCCCAGAGGCAGAAGGGACCTAGGCAGTCTAACCTACACCTCTAACCAAACACTACAAGTGTCCCCTGGACTCCCGCTGGTCTCCTTCGGGAAGGGAGAAGTTTGGATTTCTCGAGGCAGGATATTTTATCGGAGGGCAGTTCTAATTGTTAGCTGGTTTTCTCCTTACATCTAGCCTTGATGTGCCTCCCTGCAAATTCCACCCATTTCTCCTCATTTTGGCCTCTGGGGCCAAGCAGAACCAGTCTGATCCTTCTTCCATATGACAGCCCTTCAGATCCCTGAAGGGAATCGAGCTGCCCTTCCCACTTCCCCCACCATCTCTTCTCTTCTCTGGGTGAAACACCACCCATTCCTCCTGTCTTTCCTCAAATGCCACCAACTGAAGCCCTTCACCTTTATAGCTGGCCTCCCCTTTAGATGCTCTCCAGCTTATCAATGCATTTCCTAAATTGTGGTGCCCCAAGTGGAACCGGATCCTCACTCCAAATGTGCTCTGACCACAGTCGAGGACAGTGGTCCTCTCACCTGCCTAGACTGTGCCATAGCACAGCTATTCCATATGGAGCTTGTAGTCCACTGAGACCTCATTTCTTTTTTCCAGATGGGCTGCTGTCCAGCCATGCCTTGCCCATGTTGTTTTTATGAGTTGGTTTTTTTAATCCAAGTTCCAATCAAATGAAGACTTGGAAGCCCACTTCAGATACACACTAGCTATCTGACCCTGGGCAAATCGCTTAATTTCTCTCACCTTCAGTTTCCTCATCTGTAAAATCAAGATAATCTCTCGGGGTTGTTGTGAGGATCGAATGAGATAAGGTTTGGAAAACACTTCATAGACATTAAAGTACTATAGACATTTTCAGAAAGGCCTCATTGTTAGGAAGACCCAAGTTCAACTCCTGCCTCTGACACATACTGACTGTGTGACCCTGAGCTTGGTGCCACAGGCAACTCCCTAAGATTATAAATTGCTACTCCCCCTACCTACCTTGCATTTATTTGGGGTGTGTTCAGTCAGTGTTTTCTTGTCTATATATGTGCATATTTCCCCTAAAAGATTGTCGGTTCCTCAAAAGTGGGGATCATTTCATTTCTTGTATCTCTGTCCCCAGCCACTAGGACTCTGTGCCTGGCATAGGACAGGTCCTTTGTAAATACTTGTTGGGTGATTGATTGAGTGCCGCATCGATGGTATTCTCTCTGAAAGTTTCCTGCAGTGATGAAATCGCAAGTTCAGACCATCATCATTATTATTATTGGAGTAGATGATCTCAAAGCCTCCATTTCTTCTTTTTGTCACTAATACATTTAAGTAGAAAATACAGTACCACATTATGATATTACCTTGTCACATCAGGCAGTTAAGAACGGTTGTAGGTCCCCCTCCCCTCTCCCTGCCTCATCCTTGATTATAAGACCTCTGAGAACAGAAACCCAATCTTAGTAGAGTAGGTGCCCTGCCCTACCATCCCCACCTTGGCACTGCCCCTCTCATTATGAACTTTTACCCCTGACCTCCACTCTTACTGGAAGTTTGGAGTTTTTGGCTACTACGACTACTCCCAGTGTCCTAGAAATAACTCTTAGGAACAGAAGGGTTACATTCTTACTACTGTCACTCATGTGCTTCACTTTAGGAAATCCATCAGATGACTAAGTTAACTCTGGACAAATGAATTTATTCAAAAGGCATATATATGTGTGTATGCGTACACACACACACACACACACACACATCCATATGTCTGTGTCTATACCTATACCTATACCTATACCTATGACTAAACTTATACCCATACCCATACCCATACCTACACCTATACCTATACCTATACAAACACATACACATACACATACACATATGATATTACATTAATAAATCTGGGGCAGGCTCCCCCACCAAGGCAAATAGTATCTGTGGGGGAGAGTGTACACAAGCTTAAAGTACCATAAGAAACATACATATGTGTATAGGACAACTCATAACTCTGGAATCATAAGCTTTGATGTATTTTCTCTTTTTTAGACTCAGCCCTCACAAAATTCAATGATGGGCAAGGTATCTAAGTTGGAGGGGTAGAAGAACCACTGCTAAGTTGAACTGCTGGCCTCTTTACTGTCAGGGATTCCTATGTGCAGATGAGTGGCCCCTCAGTTCTATTCGAGCTTGATACAACTGTCTTACAGCACAATAGTATTTTATTTTATACAATGCACACATAAATAGGTTTACATATACAAATATGAATATATAATATATGTATACAGAAACATGTATATATAAGGATATTGTATATACAAACATATGTATCTATAGGGATATTGTATAGAAATGTAAATATACGTATATGTCTATATATACCATAAGTTTTTCAACTGTTTGCTAATTGATAGGCATTCTTTTATTGTCTTGTTGTTACCACAAAAAGAGAAGATATAAGAATTGTTGTACTGTACCTAGAGGACCTTTTCCCTCTTCCTCTGATCTCCTTGACATAAATAAGCATCTACTAGTTGGACTGTTGGGTCCAATGTATAAACTATTTAGTAATTTTTTGAAGCTAGTTCCAAATTTCTTTCCAGAATGGATGCATTAATTCAAAGGTCCACCATCAGTACATTAATGTTCCTGTTTTCCTGTAGCTTCTACAATATTTGTCATTTTCCTTTTTTGGTCAACTTTACCAATCATAGTGGTATGAGGTAGAGACTCAGAGTTGTTTTAATTTGTATTTCTCTAATTATTAGTGATTTGGAGCCTATTTTTCATGGAGCTATTTATAGCTTGCCTTAAGAACTGCCTGTTCATATCTTTGACCATCTATCAATTGGAAAATGGCTCCTGCTCTTATGAATTTGAATGAGTTCCTCATGTATGTTGGAAATGAGGCTGTTATCAGAAAATTTTGCTGCAAAGATTTTTTTTTCCCCCAGTTAACTATTTCCCTTCTAATCTGAGCTTCATTGGATTTGTTTGTGCAAGAACTTTTAAATTTTATGTAATCAAAATTGCCTGTTTTATGTCATGTGATTCTCTCCCTGGTTTGGTCATTATCTCTTCCTTTTTCTATACATATGAAAGGTAATTTCTTCCTTGTTTCTCTCATTTGTTTGTGATATGATTTTATGTCTAGGTCTCTATCCATTTGGAGATTACCTTGGTAAATGGCATGAGGTATTTATTGATCTAACCCTCATTTCTACCATGATGCTGTCCAATTTTGTCAGCAATTTTTTGAGAACTTACCCCAAGTCGCTGAGGTCTTTGAGTCTGTCAAACACTAGGCTACCGAATTCATTTGCTTTGATACTAACTTAATCTCTTACTATTCTAAGGCCTATTCTAAGGAGAAAGTGTTTACAGCATAAGAGAGGTGATAGTCCTGTTGTCCTTGGCCCTGGTCAGAATTCATCTAGAGTATTATGCTCCGTTCTGGTGCCAAGCTTTGGGAAGGACATGACAAGGTGGAGAGTGACCAGATTGAGGAGGGGAATGGAAATCATGCCTTATGAGAATCAATTCGATGAGCTTGGAGTATTAAGTCTGGAGAAGAAAAGACTCAGGAGGGACATGTTAGACTTCTTCAAGTACCTGAAGATCTGTCACATGGAAGAGGGATTAGACATGTCCTGCTTGGCCCTGGAAAGGACAAGCTGCATGGGTGGAGACTGAAAAGAGGATGGTTCCAACTCAATATAAGAAAAAAATATTTCTTAACAATCAGAACTGTCAAAAAGTGAAATGAGCTGCCTTGGGGGGTATTGAACTGTGGCTCACCAGAGACCTTCAAGTGGCAGCTGGATTATCACCGTTTGGGGATATTGAAGAAGGGATGAGATGACCTGTAGCATTCCTTTCCAGTTCTGAGCTTCTATAAATAATGAAAGGTGAACTGTCAAGGCTTTGGACTTGACTTCTCTCTCTATTTGTCTCCTTTTCTCAAAGAATTACCAGCAGCTAAGCCAGCATCCTTCCATCTCACCCTGTACTAAAATGGGGCAGCTCCTTGGCTCTTTCTTTGCTCTCAACAGATGTAGACAGAGTCACATGGGGACAGCACCATGTTGGGAGACCTTCAAGAACCCCTGGGTTCTGCAGAGCAAGTGTGGGTGAGTCAGCCCGTGGCACTCATCCCTGGCTCCTGACTGAGCCAGTGCCCCTCAGGGTGACAGGGGGCACTGTGCCATGAGAAGTGCCAGTGTTTTGATGAGACACAAGGCCAGCATCCCGAACCACTTGTGGCCATTGATCATCCTGTGGCTGTTTGGGAGAGGTTAATTTCCAGGAAAATGAGAGCGAGAGGCAGATGGGTGCCTGTCTGTGAAACAGACAACTCTGCGGACCTTAACTCCCTGATATACCCACTCACTACCTCCTACCGTAGCCTGCTTCCTCCACAGGTGGGAGCCATCCTTCATCATGGGATCAGAGATTTAGAACTGAAAGGGGACTCAGAGGTTCAGCTCATCTCCAGTCACTGGCACTTCCTTTGTGCTTAGCAGAGCAAGCCCAGGCTGCTCCACCCTAACTCAGGTGTCAAATGTAAGAGGCATGTGTAGAAAGCCCGAGGGCAGAGCCACAACTGGCTCCAGCCTCCCTTCCCTCCTCCCTTTCTCTTTCCCTCTTCATATTAACTACTCTTTAGTCAAGCAGAGCTCCTCCTCTTCCTTAATCTGATCCTGCCACTGCCTGACAGCCAGGGTCCCCTTGCTTCTTACTTGGGCACACACTAAGAGAATAGGGAAGAGTCTGAAGGATGCAGTCTCAGAGGGCGTCCTTGATGATGCAGCTGACACTGACCCAGGGCTCTGGCCGACTTTTTGCTCATGACCAAAGCGTGCAACCCAATTCACAAATTTCTCTCTGGAGGCACATACAACACAGAAGAACACACACACACACACACACGCACACGCACACACATGCGCGCACACACGGAAAAAGTCGGCCAAATAGTCAGTCTGCCCACAGCTGTACTCCTCTTCCACAGAGCAGTCTCTCCTTCTTCTCTCCTCCTCCCTCGCACAGCCAGCATGTGTGCTTATAACAGTTTAATAGATTGAGGACATGGATGTCCATGGAGTGGGTAACAGACTAGAGCTTTAGCAGCAGTGTCCTCTCCCTGCCCCACGAGGTACTCCGGTTGTGTCTCCCATCCCTAGGCATCTGCCTGGCTATTGGAACTTACCCAACCCCAACATCTTGTTTCCAGGCCCAATTCCAGCGGCACTTCCTCCACAAAGCCTTCCCCAGAGCCCATTCCCCAGGGAAAAGGATCTCTGCTCCCCTCCCTCCCAATATCTCATTGCTCCTTCTTTGGCATGGAACTTCTTTCTACTTTGGAGTGTTTCTTTGAGGCCATTCTGGTACCTGTACTTCCTATTCTTATACTCGTACATCTTATACTTCTATTAGATTGTAAGCTCCTGGAGGGCGGGCTCTATTGCATACCTGTGGTATCCCTGGTGTCCATAACAGGAGCCTGAACGCAGTGGGCACTCAATACTTATTGAAATAAATTCAATCGAATTGATCAAATTTGGGGCCCAAAAGAAAGGTTTGGAGCTGTTGTGATATTAGCAAATACACGCTTCTTCCCTGGGCCAAATTCCCTGATGTCCAGGGCACCCTGGGTTAGGACATATGTCCTTGGATAGAACCGGCTGCTTATAATGAGGAACAGCTCCATCCTCTGCACTTTACAGTCACACGCGCACACATACACACACACATATATATATATATATATGTATATAGCTAGATATAGATCTGTATATCTATATTCACATTATATATGTGTATATATATTCCCATGACATCATTCTAGCTGTTGTCAAATGTGCCAGCTCTTGCTTTCTAATTTTTTTAATTAATGATCATGTATTTATTTTTACTTGTATCCCTAGCACCTAGCACAGTTTTGGGCACATAGTAAGTGCTTGGGGGGGTTGTTTTATTAATTTAATTTAATTTAATCATAAAAGTATTTTATTATTTTCCAGTTACATGTAGAGATAGTTTTCAACATTTGTTTTTATAAGATTTCTTGTTTCAAATTTTTCTCCCTCCCTCCCCTCCATCCCCCCTCCCCAAGACAGCAAGTAATCTGATATAGGTTATGTATGTACAATCACATTAAAATTATTTCTGCATTAGTCATGTAATGAGAGAAGAAACAGAGCAAAAAGGAAAAACCTCAAAAAAGAAAAACAACAAAAACAATAGAAATAGTATGGTTCGATCTGCATCCAGATTCAACAGTTCTTTTATTTTTTTATTTTTTTGGAATTGGAGAGCATTTTCCATCATGAGTCCTTTGGAACTATCTTGGAACATTGTATTGCTAAGAAGAGTCAAGTCTATCACAGTTGATCAACACACGTTGTTGATACTGTGTACAATGTTTTCCTGGTTCTGCTCATCTCACTCACCATCAGTTCATGCAAGTCCTTCCAGATTTCTCTGAAATCTGCCTGCTTATCATTTCTTATAGTACAATAGTATTCCATTACATTCATATACCACAACTTGTTTAGCCATTCCCCAGTTGATGGGCAGCCCCTCAATTTCCAATTCCTTGCTACCACAAAAAGAGCAGCTATAAATATTTTTGTACATGTGGGTTCTTTTCCCGTTTTTATGACCTCTTTGGGAAAAAGACCCAAAAGTGGTATTGCTGGGTCAAAGGGTATATGCACAACTTTATAGCCCTTTGGACATAATTCCAAATTGCTCTCCAGAATGGTTGGATCAGATCACAGCTCCACCAACAATGCATTAGTGTTCCAATTTTTCCACAGCTTCTCCAACATTTATTATTTTACTTTTTTGTCATATTAGCCAATCTGATAGGTGTCAGGTGGTACCTCAGAGTTGTTTTAATTTGCATCTCTCTAATCAATAGTGATTTAGAGCATTTTGTCATATGGCAATAGATAGCTTTGATTTTTTCATCAGAAAGCTGCCTGTTCATATCCTTTGACCATTTCTCAATTGGGGAATGACTTGGATTCTTATAAATTTGATTTAGTTCCTGATATATTTTAGAAATGAGGCCTTTATCAGAAATACTGGCTATAGGGGCAGCTAGGTGGTGTAAAATTTTATCTGGCTCCCCTGGGGAAAAAAAAAATTATCTGGCTGGCTCTGCATCTGAAAGCTTTTAGCTGCCTCGACAGTTTGTAAACTATTACTGCCTCCCTATCTGAAAGCTCCTGGATGGCTGGAGCTTCCAATCTGTAAGGGAAGCTTTAAAAGATCCCCTAGGTTAATTAAGCCCCATACCAGACCAAATCTCTAAGGGCCTGCCCCCTACCCAACTGCTTCTTCCAGACCAACAAGAAACAAGATTAAAGAGCCTCCTTTCAAATAAACAAAAAAACAGGGTTTGTTGATGTGGAATAAACTTATAAAAGCAAGAAATACGACCTGTGAACTTCGGTACATGGACTCTGCCACTTCCTATCTCCCTGCTTGTCTCTTGCCTGCCCTTCACTCTAGCTCTCCTGCATCTCCTTGCATCTCCTTCATTCTAGCTGTCTCCTTTCTCGGTCGTTCTCTCAATCTCTATGTCCCCCTCACTCGGTCCTGTCCCCTCCTCTGCTCTACATCTTGTCGTTCCCCCTTGTGGTCTCCTACCAACCCCCTCACTACTACCTTCTTGCTCTTAAAAAACCCTTCTCTCTCAGGTATTCCAGGCCTGACCGCCCACGTACCCCAAGCCAATTTGTTGGCTGCACCCAAAGATGACGCTCAAGGCTGGCTGGGGCACAGAGCTTCCGTGCAGGGCATGCTCTGAATGGATGGAGGGACCCCAGGGTATGCCCAGGTTTTCCATACTTATCCCCACTGGGCAGAGGGCCCGGGGCTTGACGCCTGAGGCTTGCATGGGGGTGGGGGCGGGGCGTGCTCCCAAGGTTTTGTAATTTTAGCCAAAGGTGGGGGTCCCCAAATCACAATAAATTCTTACAGTGGCACAGTGGATAAAGCACCAGCCCTGGAGTCAGGAGGACCCTAGTTCAAATCTAGCCTCAGACACTTGACACTTACTAGCTGTGTGACGTTGGGCGAGTCACTTAACCCCAATTGCCTTACAGAAAGAAAGAAAGAAAGAAAGAAAGAAAGAAAGAAAGAAAGAAAGAAAGAAAGAAAGAAAGAAGGAAGGAAGGAAGGAAGGAAGGAAGGAAGGAAGGAAGGAAGGAAGGAAGGAAGGAGGGAGGGAGGGAGGAAGGAAGGAAGGAAGGAAGGAAGGAAGGAAGGAAGGAAGGAAGGAAGGAAGGAAGGAAGGAAGGAAGGAAAGAAAGAAAGAAAGAAAGAAAGAAAGAAAGAAAGAAAGAAAGAAAGAAAGAAAGAAAGAAAGAAAGAAAGAAAGAAAGAAAGAAAGAAAGAAAGAAATACTGGCTATAAAAATTGTTCCCCAGATTTCTGCCTACCTTCTAATTTTGGATGCATTGCTTCTATTTGTATGAACCCTTTTTTAATTTGATGTAATCAAAATCATCCATTTTGCATTTCATCATATTCTCTATCTCTTGTTTGGTCATAAACTGTTCTCCTTTCCATAAATCTGAGAGGTAAACTATTCCTTCCTCTCCTAATTTACCTATGGTATCACCTTTTATGTATAAATCATGTACCCATTTTGACCTTATGTTAGTATAAGGTGTAAGATGTTGGTCTATGCCTAGTTTCTGCCATACTATCTTCCAGTTTTCTCAGCAGTTTTTGTCAAATACTGAGTTCCTATACCAGAAGCTGGAATCTGGGTATATACAACAGTACATTACTAAAGTCATTTACTACTGTGTCTCCTGTGCCTAACCTCTTCCGTTGATCCTCCACTCTATTTCTTAGCTAGTACCAAATAATTTTGATGACTGCCGTTTTATAGTAAAACTTCAGATTTGGAACAGCTAGCCTACCTTCCCGTGCATTCTGATTTTTTTTTTTTTAGTGAGGCAATTGGGGTTAAGTGACCTGCCCAGGGTCACACAGCTAGTAAGTGTTAAGTGTATGAGGCCGGATTTGAACTCAGGTACCCCCGACTCCAAGGCCAGTGCGCCATCCACTGCGCCATCTAGCTGCCCGCATTCTGATTTTTTTTTAAAGAAAAATTGCTGGCTTTGGAGTCAGACGAATTTTTATGTAGAAAACTGGATTCGTATTCAAGGCACCTGGCTATGCCATATACTGTCTGCGTGACCTTGGCCAAGTCACCACCTCCTTGGGATTAAATTTCCTCATCTGCCAAACGAGGCAATTGCACTCGATGGTCTCTGAGTTTCCTTTCGGCTCTAAATCAGTGATTCGGCGCGAAAACATCCCAAGAAACAGTTCACCTCTTGTTGAGAGCACAGTATTATGGAAAGAGCTCTGGACTTGGAGCCCAGAGAAACTTGAATACAGATCTACCCTCTGACACATCGACACAGTCATGGCCGTGCGACTCCTGGCAGGTCACCGAACCTCTCTGCCTTGGTTTTCTTAAATGGGAATAATTATCCATAGAGCACTGAATTCATGGGGTTGTTGCAAGGACCACACGAGATAATGTATGTCAAGTGTTGGGTAATTCTAGCATTTTGCATAGTGCCCTGCACATGTTGTGGCTATAGTTGTTGAGTCATTTCAGTCATGTCTGACTCTCTATAACCCCATTGCGGTTTTCTTTCTTTTTTGTTTGTTTATTTATTTATTTTGGGTGAGGCAATTGGGGTTAAGTGACTTGCCCAGGGTCACATGGCTAGTTAGTGTCAAGTGTCTGAGGCTGGATTTGAACTCAGGTCCTCTTGAATCCAGGGCCGGCGCATTATCCACTGTACCACCTAGCTGCCCCAGGATTTTCTTGACAAAGATACTGGAATCATTTCCTATTTCCTTCTCCAGTTCATTTTATAGATGATGAAACTGAGGCAAACAGGGTTAAGTGATTTGCCCAGGATCACACAAGCTGCCTTGACTTGCAATAGTCAGTGCTTAATAAATTCTTGTCTTTTGCAAGCAATAAAGTGCTACACAGATGTCATCAGCGGTACCATTAATGGAGAGGATACCGGCTGTAGGCTGGTAAACCATCCCTCCTTGGGCCACATCCACTCCCCAATACCTCCTGAGACACCAAAGCCATTTCTTGGTGGAGTGACCTCTTTCAGTTTGGAGTCCTGCACATTGCCTGCTGGCCTCCTCGTTGAATAAAAGCTTGTTGACTGACAATGCCAGTCAGTTGATTGGAGCTGATTCTCTCACCTCTGTGAATTGAGGATATCTTGAACAATCAATCCTTCTTCTCCATCCATCATTAACAGTGGCAGGTGAGGACCTTGAGGGTTTAGGTTGGGAACTGAGGTGAAACTGTCATGATAAAAATGGGAGGGGATGCTGGATGCATTATTTTTTTTTGTGGGGCAATGAGGGTCAAGTGACTTGCCCAGGGTCACACAGCTAGTAAGTGTCAAGTGTCTGAGGCTGGATTTGAACTCAGGTACTCCTGACTCCAGGGCCGGTGTTCTATCCACTGCGCCATGCAGCTGCCCCCAAGCACCACCTTTGACAAGAAACCTCTCCTGGTTTCCTCAGCGACAAGTGCTTCCCCTCTCCAAACTGCCTCTGCTGATTTTGTATTTATTCTGTGGAGATTGATATACTGACTCACACCTCATCTCCTCTGATGGAATATGCATTTCTTGGGGACAGGAACTGTTTCATTTTGTGTTTGTACCTCCAATGCCTCCACAGAGGCAGGCACTTAATAGATGCGTATGGATTGACTGATTCAAGAAGCCTACAGCCCTTTTTGCTTCCAAAAAATAGTCTGAAGGTACAGGGATTGAAGGGGACATCCGGGCTTGGTCCCCTGTGCTCCAGGGAGCCCTGCGGATGCAAAGGCCATCTGTCCCATTGTGTACGGCTTTGGCTGTTCATCAGGTACATTCGCAGCAAGTCAGCCAGAGCAACCTGCACCCCTCACCCTTTCTCCTCCTTGGCAGTGAAAACAGCAGCAGAATAGTAAGTGCAGAAAGAAATCACAGTAAGAACTCATGTTAAAAATTTGCAAAGCACATTGCTTACAATGAGCCTGTAACGGAGATCATTTTCTTAGCCCCATTTTACTTACAAGAAACTGAAGTTCAAAGAAATGCCATATCTTTTTTTTTTTTTTAAACAGGGCAATGGGGGTTAAGTGACTTGCCCAGGGTCACACAGCTAGTAAGTGTCAAGTGTCTGAGGCCGTATTTGAACTCAGGTCCTCCTGAATCCAAGGCCGGTACTTTATCCACTGCGCCACCTAGCTGCCCTGAAGTGCCTCATCTTAATCAAGGTGGTAAGGAGCAGAACTGGATTTGAACTCAGGGCTTCTTAACTCTGCTTGTTATACCATACTGCCTCCCACTGTGGCCTGCTGCTTCCACAGGAGGGAACCACCTACATCATAGGATCACATATTTAGAGCTACCTTAGAGGTCATTTACTCCAACTCCATTATCTTGTATTTTATTATGACCTTTAACATCAACAAACATGAATATGTTAATATACAAAGCTCAGAAAAGATTGATTGTATTCGAAACTACTCATCTCTGTGACATATTTTAAAGTACCTATTGAATTTAAAATAATAGTATCAAGAATTCCCTTCTGTGTATTTTTAAAAAATTTCATCGATGCTTCTTCCTTCCCTTCTTTTCTTTCTCTTCCTTCCTTCCTTTCTTCTTTTCTCCCACCGTTCTCTCTCTCTCTCTCTCTTGAGTTCTTCCCTTAAGATTTAAATTTTTTTAACATTTTAATTTAATGTTTTGAATTCCAAATTCTATCCCTCTCTCCCTCCCTCCCTCTTTTCCCCGCCCTCAAGCCATAAGCAACAGATATAAGCTATGCATGTGCAATTATGTATAACATTTCCATATTAGTTATTTTCTATAAGAAAACTCGAATAAAAGGAAAAAATGAAAGAAAATGACAAATAGCATGCTTCAGTCTACATTCAAACAATATCAGTTCTTTCTTTGCAGGTGGATAGTATGATCCACCCCCATAGAAAGAACTGATAAAAATAGCACTTGTGGATTGTACACATATAACCTGGTTGATGTCTTGTGGAGGGGGGAGGAAAGGGAGAAAGAAAAAAATTTTAAATTTTTCAAAAAAGAAATGTTCTTTTAACTACAAGTCTCGTGAGAAAGGTTGTTCTGTGAATGTACCCCTCACACTGCATCCCAGACAAACTGCACCACTAGCTAATCTCTGAACTTGACACTCCATCCCCCTGATTACATTCGTTTCCATAAGCTGTGCCTATTTATTAATAGAGCTGTTCATCTTCTCTCAGGCAGCTAGGTGGCACAGTAGATAGAGTACCAGGTTTGGAGTCGAGAAGACTCATCTTCCTGAGTTCAGATCTAGTGTCACACATTTACTAGTGATGTGACCCTAGGCAAGTCACTTAACCCTGTTTGCCGTGAACGGGGTCACTAAGAATTGGACACAACTGAAAAATAACTGAATGACAATAAAAAAGTTTTGCAAAGTAATAATAAAATTGTTTGATTTGTGGGGGGAAAGGAAAGTGGATAATATGTTTCATCATTAGTCCTTTGGGATTGTCTTGGATCATTGTATTGCTGAGAATAGTTAAGTCATTTACAATTCTTCATCAAACAATATTGCTGTCTGTGAACAATGTTCTCTTCACTATATGTCAGTTCATACAAGTCTTTCCAGGTCTTTCTGAAATCATCCTGCTTGTGATTTCTTATAGCACAATAATATTCTATCACAATCATATACCACAGTTTGTTTAGCCAGTCCCCAACTGATGGGCATTCCTTTGATTTCCATTTCTTGCCACCACAAAAAGAGCTGCTATAAATATTTTCATGCAAATGGGTCTTTTTCTCTTTTTGCTACCCCCTTTTCTTTCTTTTGTTTTATTTTTGGTGAGGCAATTGGGGTTAAGTGACTTGCCCAGGATCACAGAGCTAGTAAGTGTTAAGTGTCTGAGGTCATATTTGAACTCAGGTCCTCCTGAATCCAGGGCCGGTGCTCTATCCACTGTGCCACCTAACTGCCCCTGCTACCCCCTTTTCTTACAGATAAGAAGATTTCCCTCAGGAATAGGCAGGTGGCCCTGGTCATGACAGAAGGCCTGGCACAGGGGAAGAAGTTAAGTGAGCCAGCTTGGTTGTGGTATCTACCAACACCCTCATGGTCCTAAAGCCCTGGAATTTGGGTAGATCTATGAGGAAAACTAACGTTACTGCCACCTGAGTACAGTGGGCATTCATGACTCAATTACTGTCATGTGACTTCAGGCCTTCCCTGACCTTCTCAGTGGGTAATGAACTTCTCCCTTGGACCTCACATAGATGATTCTCCATTCTTTACTTATCCCATCATCTTATTCATTACTGTGGTAAGGGGGTGGCAGTGGAAGAGGGACTTCCCAGATAAGCCACCCCACCCATACATGCACATTCCTGATAAATTTCCCTTACACACTGATTTGTGTCTATATTTTATCCCCTTACTAGACCATAAGCTCCATGAAGACAGGAATCTTATTTAAACTTTGTATCTTCCCTCAGCCCTTGGATTTGTTCATAGGAGGTGTCTAATAAAGATGTTGAGTAGCAAAAGAGCTCAATCCTGAAAGCCAGGAGACCTAGTTCAGCTGCTAAGCCATTGTGTGAACCTGGGTGAATTATATTTCCTCTGGGGGGGTCTCAGTTTTCCCACCTGTACAAAAAAAGTAGCTGTTGGCCCAGAGCTAAGAGTCAGGTGTTTCGAGGATGAATAGAAAAGTGAACATAAGAAGTCTGAACTGTGATTTGGGCATGAGGGTCGTCATTAGGGCTGGTCGAAGCAAGTTAACGTAAGCTTGGCCAGAAAATGTAAAAAGTGTACACGCAGCAGACAAATTGTCACTGGAACTTAAAATAACAACCAAACTTTTGTCCTCAGAGAGTCAGAAACAATTTCTCTAAGCCACAAACTAAGTTCCCCTTGTCCCAGGATCACTAGACAGCAGGTTTGCACATTGGTAGTGCATTTAGAGAGTGCCAGACCAGCTGTCTCTCCCCTTGCTCTGTGCTTCACAGTTCATTTTGTTTGGGGGCTATTATTTTTAAATAACAGCCTGATAAGCCATTTATGGGTCTCATCACAGCATCAGCTGCTCAGGAAACAAGAACCTGGCATTTTCTTTGTCTGAATTCTTCGTATTCATAGTTTCTAACGGAGTGGTAATGTTCCATCACATTAATAGCTGCAACTTGCGTATCCATTCCCTGGTTAATCGACTTTGTATCCATTTCTGTGCTATCACCAGATGTGCTGCTAGGAATAATTGGGTGTGGATGGGATCTCGTTTTGGTTTTGACCTTCTTGGGATAGATGCCGGGGAGTGGGATGTCTGAGCTGAAGATACAGTGTGGACACGAGTCATTTCATAGCCCATTTCCAAATTGCTTTCCGCAATGGTTGGACCCCAGTTCACAGTGACATTCTAGGAGCTATAGTCTTATGATCCCATGAACATACCTTGTCCTCTTGATGACATATGCTATGAACTCTATAAAGGCAATAGCTGTGTGTTATAACTCTGTGTATGCTCCATGGTTTAAGTCATTTAGAAGATAAATAGCCCCCTACTCAGTGACCCCCTCCTCCTTCAATTCCAGATGCTGGAAGCCTTGCTGCTGATCTCTGACCTGTTGTGTTCCTTGGAATGAAGGGAGAGCTGTGATTCAGGGTCTCCCTAACCTGGAGCTTTCTTCTTCCCATCTTAGACTTCAACCTCTGAACATACCCTATTTATCCAGACTTACTTAATGAATACAAATACTTGGGTGGAGCTGTGAGCTCCCATACGTTCCGACAGCGCAAATCACAACCCATCCTGTATGACTTAGCTGTGATCTCCCATAAGTTCACCACAAGGGGCAACTCAAAATGCTGGAAAACTTCCTTTCTTTTGTCTAACACATAGTAAATACATAATAAATACTCTATCTGTGCTTATCTATCAATCGATCTCTTTTTCTATCTCTTTTTTCTTTCTATTTTTCTCTATCTTTCTGTCTATCTGTCTGTCTATCGATAGATAGTCACAGATTGTCACAGGGTGTCAAGGAGTACCTGGAATCATTTCTTGGCCTTACCATGTGGTCAGCCCATCTCTTCTTCCTATCCTTTCCTTTCTATTTACTGAAGCAACAACAAAAAAAAAAAATGCAGAGGCTGCTGGGAAATCCAAGTTTTTTACAAAACTGGCCACTTAGGCTGGGCTGGTGGAATAAGCTCATATGAAAACAACTCATGAAAAAGTGTTATTACTAAGGAGAGTTGTCTGGTTTTGTTCCATCATCCTGGAAGTGCTAAGGATTTGGAACTTTCTGAAATTTGTGTCTAAATTTTTGTTTTTATAAAAACTGTAATTCTATTACTTGTTTTCAGGGCACGGTGTTTTTTGTCTTTTGTAGAAACAATGTATGAAGGCTTCAGAGAAGAGGGCAGCTAAAGATCAGAAAAGCCAACTGCTTTGGATGTCTCATTCACCATGACCAGTCCCCAGTAAGTAGCCCAAGCTGATGCATCAGGGTAACCAAAAGCAAGTATGGAGCCCGAGGGTTACTCTACTCATGTTGGGCAAGATAAGGTTGTCCATATGGCAAGAACAAAAGGGAGGTGTGTGAGATGGGATAAGTATGATTAGGCTGGAAAGCTGGGTTGGAGGCAAATTGTCAAGGGGAATGAATGAATGAATGAATGAATGAATGAATGAATGAATGAATGAATGAATGAATGAAAATTCATTTATTCATTGCTTAGTATGTACTAGGCACCATGCTAAGCACTGGGGACACAAATATAAAAAGATAGATATTCCCTGCCCTCAAGATGTTTTCATTCTAATAGGGGAAGACAACATATATAAAGGGGTGATGGACAGGGGAGGGAGTTTTGCTCTGGGGAATCCCAGAGATAGTGAGTTGATGTATATGATATCTCCTTGGTATTGTTGGTTTTCTTTTATTACTGTGTTGGCAAGAGATGGAAAGGAGTGGAGCTGGGAATAAGGGGTGCACAGCAGTACTAGCTGGCAGATGATGAGATGGCTGGAAGGGATATAAAAGTCAAGCATGTTCAGGCATCTGGAGTCAGCCAATGTATCTAGCAGGCTAAGTGGACTAGTGCGCACTCAGTCGTCAATCAACTTAAATGCCAAGTTAGGTGACATTTATGCTCTATTCAGTAGGCAATGGGAGACTCTAAAGGATTTTGAGCAGGAGAGTGACTTGTAAATTTTTGGCAGATGTGTGGGGAATAAATAGGAAAGAAGAGAGATTAGAAGTTGAATGAATGAATGAAAAACATTAAGTGTTTACTATGTAGAAAGAAAGGGAAGGAGGAAGGAAGGAAGGAAGGAAGGAAGGAAGGAAGGAAGGAAGGAAGGAAGGAAGGAAGGAAGGAAGGCAGGCAGGCATACAGAAAGAGAAGGAGAATGAAGGAAGGAAAGGAGGGAGGAAAGGGGGATGAAGGGAGGAAGGAAGGGAGAGAGGAAGAGAAGGAGGGAAGGAAGGAAAGTGGGAGAGAGGAAGAAAAGAAAGGAAAGAGGAAAGCAAGGAAAAGAGGGAAGGAAGGTGGAAAGAGGAAGGGAGAGAGGAAGAGAGGAAGGGAAAGAGGCAAAAAGGGAGAAAAGGGAGAAAGGAAAAAGGGAAGGAAGAATAGAGGAAGGGAAGAAGAGAAAGAGGAAGGAAGGAAGAAGGGAGGGAAAATGAAGGAAGGGGAAGGAGAGAGGGAGAGAGAGAAGGAGGAGGAGGAGAGGAGGAGAAGAAAGGGGGGATTTGTTAAATGCGTACTATATGCCAGGCACAGATACAAATACAAGCAAAAAGGAAGGTAGTCCCTGCCTTCAGAGAGTTTCCATTCTAATGAGGGAAGACAACACAAAAAGAGCTGAAAGGTGGGTCAGAAGGAATGGTTTTGAAGTCCATGCAGTTGGGAACAGATCCAGGAGGGTGATGATGACTGGCCAGCCTGGGCCCCTGCACAGAGCAGAGGCCTGGGAGGCAGTCACCAATGGGAGAAGAGGGTTGGGGTGGAATGTCCTTGACAGAGGGACATTTGGGGTTGGGGAAGCCTGGTGAGGAGGCCCCAGGCCCTGAGTGAAGTCCCAGGATAAAGGAGCAGCTGAGGTTCAGGGTTGAGGTCCAGAAAGTCAGGAGCAGAGCCAAGAGGGGAAAACAAGTACTATGGATTCAACTAGAAAAGTGAGATTGTCTGCCTTCAAGGAGCTCACGTTTTAATGGGGGAGACAAGACATATGGGGAATTGGTGGCCAAAGAAGAGAATCAATAGTCACACCCTTTCCAGAAGCAACAATGATACTGATCTTATGATGGTTCTTGGAGTAAAAAGGAAAGAGAGTGGGGAAAGGGAATGTGTGGCGGGGCAAATGGCAGGAAGGTGGCTGATGTGGGATGGGTGGGTGGGTGGGTGGGTGGAATGAGAATCAAGGACCGGTTAGATATGGTGGGTCACTTGCTCACTAATCAGGACAGTTTGGCCCCAGGGAAAGAGCTCCAAAGCTGAGTGGATAGACCAGTCAGGGCATTACAGTAGTCTAGGAAGGAGGCAACAGGCACCTAAATGAGGGTGGCTAACAGTGGGAATGGAAAAGGGGCAGACCTGAGAAATATTGTAAAGACAGACTTAATAGAACTTGAAAATTAATTGAATGTGGGGAATAAGGGAGAGGGGAGAATCAAATTGAAATCTGAAGCCCTAGTTGCTGGGATTAGACTTCAATTCAACAAGCCTTTATTGAGTGCCTATTATGCATCAGTGTACTAGGCAATAGAGACACAACAATAAAAGCAAAATGGCGCTTGTACTCAAGGAGCTTATATTATCCTGGGAAGAAACGACACGTACACGGATCTGCTTAAATATAACATAGGGATGCAGTAAGCATCCAGTGGTTCTGGTTGGAGGGGAGGTAATAGGGGGAAAGGCCTGGTTTGGGGGTAGCACACAAGCTGTTATGTAAAGGAAGCTGCAAGTTCTCAGGGGCAGAGGTGAGAGAAATAAGAGCGCCCCAGAAAGGCACAAAGCTAGAAGACAGGATGTCATGGATGGGAAGGGCAAGTAGGCAGGGCTGGGTGGACAATCACGCATTTGGGAAGGAGTGACGTGTAATCAGTCTGGCAAGATGGGCTGGAGTCCGACCACGAGAGGCTAGAAAGATGAGTTTGCATTTGGTCCTAGAGGCAATGAAAAGGGAGCTACTCATGCTTCATGAGCAGAGGAGTGACATGGTCAAATCCTCACTTTAGGGCGATGGTGCCATTCACAGAAATAGAAAAGCCAGGGGGAGGGGCAGGTTTAGGGAGCTCAGTCTGGGACGGTGCCAGGATGCAAGTGGAACTGCTGAGTGCAGAGCTGAGAAGGCAGATTAAGGCAGAGAGTATTTGAAGGTCTGGCATGTGAAAAAGGATCTCACCTCTGACACTTACTGGCTGTGGAGTGATAGCTAAATCACTCCATCTCCTTAAACCTCAGCATCTGCCTCTAGAAAACAGGGACAATCAAGACTGACCTGACATCCGAATGAAATGAAGTCACTAAAGCACCTTGCAGAGCTTAAGGCATTACATAAATGTCTCCTCCTCCTCTCCCTCTTCCTCCTGCTTCTTCACTGCCACCATCACCACTAATTAGCCACAAAGACCAACACTAGCTACAATGGACAGAAGTTAGAGGGAGCCTGATTTTAGCACCATAGAGAGCAAACTTTCCTAATGGAGATGGCCAGAAATGGGGTGTTTTTCTTCGGAAGGTTAGGGGAGCATGAGTCTAGAGCTAGAAGGGACCTCAGAAACCACTGAGTCCAAGCCTCTCATTTTACAAATAAGGAAACTAAGGCCCAAGGTTACATGACCTTGTCCAAGGTCACACAGGTTGTAGGCATCAGAGGAAGGCTTTGAGCCCTGGTCCTTTGACTCCGGAGCCCCAGTGCACAGCTAGCTGGTGCAATGGACAGAACACTAGAGCTGGAGTCAGGAAGGCCTGAGTTCAAATCCTGCCTCAGACACTACTAGCTGTGTGACCCTGGGTAAGTCATTTAACCTCTGGTTGATGGAGCCCGAGATAGAAGATTTCCTCTCTAAAATGGGGATGGTGATAGTACCTACCTTCCAGGGTTGTTGTGAGGTTAAAATGAGATAATATTTGTAAAGCACTTTGCAAACCTTAAATCTCTATATCAATGTTCACTATCATTATTAATATTACATGATGTCGAGGGCAGCTAGGTGGTGCAATAGATAAAGCACCAGCCCTGGATTCAGAAGAACCTGAGTTCAAATCCAGCCTCAGACATTTGACACTTAACTTAGCTGTGTGACTCTGGGCAAGACACTTAACCCTCATTGCTCAACAACAACAACAAAAAAGTATTACACGATATCTCCTTTAATTCATTCCTCGTCACTGGAGGTCAGCAACACATGTAAAGGGGGGCTCAGATATGGGTGGGGAGAGTGGACCTTGGAGGCCCTCTCCTCTCTGAGGTTCCATGAGGGGAGGTGACTTATGCAAGGTCACAAAGCTAGTTCTTGACAGAGCTGGGACTAGACCCCTTCCCTTCTAGCTTCCAGGGCCTTTTATGCCTAGATATTAAAATTGAGCCACATACATTGAAACTAAGCACATCCCCTAAAAAAATGATTTTTTAAAAAAGCTAAATTTTCCTTCCATTCGTTCAATCATCTTTCCTTTAGTCTGCCTGTCCATGGGAAGTAGAAAGAGCTCTGGATTTGATGTCAATAGCCCTGGACTTATAACTCGGCCCCTCTACTTCCTACCTCTATGACCTTGGATGAGTCACTGAAGCAATCTGTTCCTCAGTTTCTTCATCTGTAAAATGAGGGGGACGACCTCTGGGATTCCTTCTGCCTCTAAAGCTGCAATCCTTTGGGAGTCTATGGCTAGGTGACATGGGGGAGAGGCAGAGGGAGAGAAGGATAAGGGGCCATTCCCACTATGCCCCCTGGATGAGGTGGGGAAAGGAATGGGACAGAGATCAGAGGGTGTCAGGTCGAGAGCTGACACGGACCCTCAGAGGCCATCTCCGACCTTCTCATTTTACAGATGATCAAACTGAGTTCCCAGGAAGTGATGTGAGTTTTCCAAGGTCACACAGTAGTAAGCTTCAGATAGGTGAGGAACCTAAAAGATGAAATACAAACTCTGGCCAGTTGGCAGCTAAGTGATACAGTATACAGAGCTCTGGGCCTGGAGTCAGGAAGACCTGAGTTCAAATCCAGCCTCAGACACTTAGTAGCTGTGTGATCATGGCCAAATCACTTAACATCTCAAAGCCTTAACTTCCTCACCTATAAAATGGGAATAATCCTACCTGAACTACGTACCTCCCAGGGCTGTTATTGTAAGGCCCATTAAAGCGCCTTACAATCTTTAAAGGGCTATATAAATGCCAGCCCTTATAACTACATATTATTATTGTAATTATTAATAGTATTAAATACTAGTAAATAATTCTTACAGCATCATATTATAATAATTATACATAGTTATAATTACTATAATAAATGCTTATTAAATTGTATTACTATTATTAATATAATACAGGTATATTACTAATGATCAGTTGCTGGCATCTCCCCATATGGAAAGAAAAGGGGGGGCGGCTTGGTGGCGCAGTGGATAGAGCACTGGCCCTGGATTCAGGAGGACCTGAGTTTAAATCTGGCCTCAGACACTTAACACTTACTAGCTGAGTGACCCTGGGCAAGTCACTTAAGCCCAATTGCCTCACCCCAAAAAAAAAGGGGAAAAAAAAGAAAGAAAAGGGAAGGAAATAAGCATTTGTTAAGCACCTACTATGTGCCAGGAATTGTGCTAAACTCTTTACATTAATTATCTCATTTCATCCTCACAACCACCCTGTGAAGTAGGTGATGCTATTATCCCCATTTTAAAGTTGAGAAAACTGATACAAACAGAGGTTAGGTCACTTGCCCAGGATCCCACAGCTCATAACTGTCAAGAGGCAGGATTTGAACCCAGGCCTTTCAGACTCCAAATCTGAGCCCTATCCCCTAAGGGCTTATTTAGACATTTGCTGATGCTGGCAAATTTATTCCCTACTCCTAACATAACAGGTCAGAACATTAAAGTTCTCAAGTACAGCCACCCAACTTCCCTTATTTTTCTCCCTCTTCTTCCCCTCCCTGCCCCAGGCCCACCATAGAAGGAGGAGTTCCTGAAGTTGAGATCATCTCCCAACAAGTGGAAGAAGAAACCAAAAGCATGGCTCCGGTCCAGCTGGTGAACTTGGCCTATCGAGACTTGCCCCTGGCTGCCCTGGACCTCTCTGCTGCCGGCTCCCAGCTCTTATCCAACCTGGACGAGGAATTCCAAAGGGAAGGGTAAGTGCTGGTGATCTCTGAGCTCCTCCTAAGAGACCCCCTGAAAAGAGGGCATCCCCAGTGCTCAGGGGCCCCGATCAGACCCCATTGGGTCCAGTTCTGGGGGTTGCATCACAGGAAGGACAATGACAAGCTTGGAGTTAGCCCCGAGGAGTGGAGCAAAGATAACAGTGAAGGCACTGAGGACTCCCAGTCTGGACAAGGGAAGACTTTGTCAGGGTCATAATCTCTGTTTTCAAATATCTGAAAAGGACTCATGTAGAAAAGGGATCTGATTTGTCCTGTTTGGGTCCACAAAGGCCAGTTGTGGTCTGGTTCTAGCTGGACAAATACCCCTCAAATGATAGGATCATCC